>NC_062540.1:11806798-11861798 GCF_022655615.1 Tachysurus fulvidraco
ATAATAATAATAATAATAATAATAATAATAATAATAATAATAATAATACTTTATTTATAAACCACTTTAAAAACAGCTACAGCTGACACAAAGTGCTGGACACCATATAAAATACAGATAATTAAATTAATCGATAATTATAAATAAAATAATAGCAGTAATAATTCATGATTATACAAAACCCAGGGATTAAAAATATGTTTTCAATTGGTTATTAAACATGGAAACAGTGGGTGACTATCTGATGTGCGGACGCAAGTTGATCCATAGCCTAGTGGCAGCAACAGAGAAGGCACAGTCCCCGCTGAGCTTCCTCTTAGATCTTTGAGTGTCAAGAAGCATTTGACCAGCTGAAATACAATCATGCTCCTTAGTATACTCCTACCCCCAACACTGATTGACAGGTTTCTGTATAAGGCATGGGAAATGCAAATGCAGAGGTAATTGTGTTTCTATTCGAAAATTTGGCATACACAACACAGAGGGAGTGAAATAGCCGAGGAGATAAGTGCCGTTGCTATTTCAAAATGACAGGGTCATAACTCACAACACATGGGAAATACAATTGCAAATGGGCTTTGCATTTCCATTTAAATTTTGGGAGGCTTCATACACACCACGGAGGAAGCGACATACCAAAAGGCGTAATTGCTATTGCTGTTTCAATATGACATGGTCATAACTCATAACATAGGAAATGCAATTGCAAATGGACTTTGCTATTCCATTTCAAATTTAGTAGACATTGTATGTTTGTGTAAACAAAAGTGCAAACTGCAATATGCAATTTGCATTTTCATTTGAGAAATGTCCCAATTTATGTGGTAACAAACAAAAAACGCAATTGCAAATAATATATGCAATTAGTTTTGAAAATAGTCCGGAATTTACTTGCATAGTTGTGCACACAAATCATTTCATCAAATCATCCCACACACTGCATTTGATTGACAGGGCTACATTGTGGATAATGAAAATGCAAATGTAACAGGATTTGAGTTTAATTATTGGACAAGTTAGAGCACAGAAATAAAATATGCAATATCAAACTGGGGAATTGCTATCACTTTTACAATATTTCAAAATGATAACTAATAAGACATGAAAATGAAATGTCAAATGGACTTTTATTTTTTTGCAGCCGTTATATATTGTGCAAAAATGCAAATGCATTTTTTGTAATTGAATTTGTATAATGACTCAAATTATGCAGCACATTAATAAGGACGGTGCAACTGCAAATACATATTTGAATTAGCATTCTCTGATTTGCATTTGAATGAAGTCTGGAAGTGCTGCTGTGATGGACAATTGATTATGTATATTAAAAAGGTTTGTTGGGTTTCTTTATCACAAAGGGTTCAAAGTAGACCCTCTTTAGGAACTGAGGAACCTTTAACTATTTAAAAACCTGTGAGGAATCTTGGTATATGTAAACATAAAGGAATATATAGAATGCCTTTATGATAGCAGAGGATGATGTACAACAAAAATACATGGAGGTTTCACTATTCACATGTGGAGTAATCACTAAAAGCCATCTTCTTTCCCACTTTCAGCGTAAACATCAAGCAATGTATGACGAGTTTTTGAGGAAAAAAGATGTCAAAAGAGAGGCCTATTCTGGATCGGTGCAGTCCTACACAAGCATAAGTGGCGGTGGTCGAACAGCTTCTCAGAGTGGGGCAGGAACAACCAAATTTGACCGAAGTGATCCACGACAGTCCCTCATTTCTGAAACAATTACCAAGATGATCATCCGGGATCTGCAGCCTGTGCAGATTATAGAGAATGAGGGCTTCCGTGAGCTACTTAAGCTCCTTGAGCCTCGTTACGTCCCAGAGCCAAGTCATTACATACAGCAGCAGCTCCTTCCAGCTTACAGCTACCAAGTACAGTTAGCGACCAAGCTGGCTCTCTCAGGAGTCGAGTCCTGCAGTATAACCCTGGATCTATGCACATACAATGCTGTGTCTGTCAACAACTGTTCTGGCTACCTGGGTGTGACATGCCATTTCATAACACCAGACTGGCAGATCAAATCCACTCTATTATCATGTATTCCTCTCAAAAATTATAGAGACACTCAGCGCATGCTCACTGAGTTCGATGAAATCTGTCATGTTCATGAAATCTCGGGTAAGGTGTTTCGCATCGTTATCGATCCTTTCCCTTGTGAAAGCCGATCTACTTTTGGCCTTCCTGGTTTTTATCTCCACACTAATGGTGTTGTGGAAGATGAGGAGGAAGAGAGTAGTGATGAAGAAAATTGTGCAGGTGAAGGTAAGAATGCTGTTTGTGGAGCAGAAGAGCATAATTCTTTAAATCAGTGCTTGGGTCGGTGTAGGATAGATTGCTTCGCCCATTCACTGAGCCAGTGCATACGAGAAGGGATCTGTTCCTCCCCTCAGATATCCACCACTCTCACTAAAGCGGCTTGCTTCTACAACTATGTTGTTGCTACAGTGACTCCTGAAAAACTTAGTAAAGTGTTTGTTCCTGGACCAGTAGGAAATGGACAGTGCCCTTCAGCTTTAGACAAACACTGGAACACCCAGCTAAAGACAATGCGACAAATGCTTGAATCATTGGATTTTCTAGAGGATATTGTGGACCGAAATGATTTGGCACTCAACAGTGTTGAAAAAGCCATGCTCCATGAATTAGTTGAGATCTTGGAACCTTTTGAGGAAGCCACAGATATGGTCCAAGGAGACAAACATGTGTCTATCAGTCTTGCCCTCCCCAGTGTCCTGGGCCTTCGTAAGCACCTGGCAGAGGTTGTGACACACCAGTGTGCAGGACTGGTAACAGGATTGACTCATGCACTGGACCAGAAATTAGCTGGCATCCTGGAGGATCCTCTGTTTGTGACAGCCACTACCCTGGACCCACAGTTTAAGCTTTCTTGGAGTAGTGACCGAGACTGGCACAAGCAGGTTCTCCTGGAGGAGATAGGAAAGCACAGTCAGCCTGTGAGTTTACCAGAGCCCAGTTCAGATGCTCAGCCATCCCCATCTAAACGCAGCAGACTATTCTCTTTCATCAAAGAAAGGCCATCAACACAGGCTAAGAGTATGGAGCAGGAGCTGGCTGCATACTTGCATGAGGAGCCTACAGATGAAGATCCCCTGCAGTACTGGAAGCGCAAGTCTATTGATTTTCCTTTACTTTCACTAGTGGCCAAAAAAGTGTTTACTGTCCCAGCTACAACAACAGCAGTGGAAAGAATATTCTGCCTTGTGAGCAAAACCCTAAGACCCGAACACTGCAGACTCCTTCCAAAAAACCTAGATACATTGATTTTTTTGAAGGCCAACTACAGCATATTGTGGTCTTAATTGCTTTAAAAGGATACTGACAGTAGATTTTAATTTTTTTAAAGGATACCTCAAACCCAATATTTATGAGCATAAAACTGCAGTCACCCAACACAACACTAAACTCTTTGTATACAGGACCATTATTGAACCAGTCATGTGGCATGATCTACACATGTAACCTGCTGTTGTCGCTACTTGGTTTTTACATCGATTGTATTTCAATTTTTTTATTTATCAGATTGTCAATCAGAGAATCTAAGAATAGAGCTGAGCATCAGGCATATGGGCTTAATCAGGGCACAACAGTGATCCTTTTGTAGTCCTTTTGCTGACCTATGACTACCCTTGTTATAAAATCCAAATAAATGATTAAGAAATTAACAATGATAATAAAGTTCCTCACAGATTGTTAATAGGCTTGAAAATGCAGCTCTCATGCAAATCTCAGCTCCTGTGTGGTTCAGAAAAAAGTGTTTTTCCTGTCATAAGGAGTTCATAAGTTTAAATGTCTACCATGTCATAGCCACCTGTGGCAAAACTGGGGAGAATATCAGGGGGAAATGTAAAATCCTGTTACAGCACTTACGGCCAATTCATGTTTATGCTCATTACTAACAGCAGCCAATTCATGATGGGTTTATATGGCTAATGTTGATAAACATGCCCCTATGTAAGGGCTCTGTGCTGCTGTCACTGGTCAAGTCGTGCAGTAGACCAAGCAGAATAGGGAATTTTTAAAAAGCTGGTGTTTCTATTATTCATCCACAATAGATTACATCTGTATGTTGAATTGGAATTGCATAAATGTTATACTTTCCCATGTCTCACTTTATTTGTTTACCCCATAAAACCAGTAACAGTTTGAATTGAATTTCTTGATTCATTCAGGAAGCACTTCATCATGGTCAGAGTTGTGTTGGATCTGGACCTTGGGAAAACTCGCAAAAGGTGGGAATAAACAATGGGTATGATGCCAGTCCCATAAAAATGTGTGTGTATGCCACAGCCATCCATGGCTAGGAGCCAAGAGGGAAAAACGGACCATGCCTGCCTGGGCATACTCTTACTCTTGTCAACTACAGTGGCACTTTCAAAATGTGGACAGGTAGTGCTTATCTTACCACCAAAGAGCAGGAAAATGGCAGCACATTTCAACATTTTCAAATTCATATGATAATTAGAAAAGGCTCATTCAATCATGTGTGAACAATTTAAAACAGATTTCAAACCGAATTGCTAAACAGACACTGTATTTAGGAACAATGTACATGTATGTTTTCAGTGTTTAACATGGTAAGGTTACAACTTATGCTTATTGTAAGGTTCCAACTTGTTAAAAGTCTAATAGAAATCTCTCCATTTTTGCATTTTTGATGAGTAAACATAATACTGATTTTGGGGGACTTCACTGTGACAGACAGACAGCACTGTGAGCTCCAGATCTATTGATCACTTGCCAAGATTTTCACAGCTGATTAACTTTATTCTATGCTTATCCAGTCTTGTACAGAAGGTTTGTTCAAACTTTTGAATCTTTGAATGTGGCCATCATGCTTATTTCTGAGCAATTATGGAAAATGGCAGCCACTATTCTTATTGTGCATGTCACCTGACAAATGGATGAAAAAGATTAGCTAATTCAATAAGAAAAGGAAAATAAACTGACAGGGAAAGGTAAAAAGCTACATAATATGCATGATTTCTTTGTACATCAGTGTACAGCCTAGGCTATATGTATATTAATTCAGGCTTGGATGCACCTTGTCTTGAGCAGCCAGCATATACAGTAGAGAAGTTAGCTGTCAAGTTGAACAATTGCCTCTCTAATTTTTAAATGGAATACATCTGATTCTTAGTCAAATGGGTATTTCCATCTTTTCTGTTGCTCATTTATACTTAAGAGCTAGCATGGCGAGGAGGCACTTGTCACAGATTCTCAAACTTATCACAAATCTTTCATCCTTAACTTACTGTAAATCACAGTTTTAAGAACTGAATTTTAAAGAAATCTGGACCCTATATTTTTAAACAACTTCTCTGTTTATGCTTATCTGAGAATATGTGTTTGGCTGGCTTCACATGTCTTGGTGGAAGCATATTCCAGGTGGTAGTTGCTGAACGTTAGGAGACAGGTTGGGGAATGAAATGAAAGATTGTGATTACACTGGGGCAAGAAGTTCAAATAAAGCACTTACATTTATAAATGTAACTAAATGAATGAAGGACTGCAGCAGTGGAGCCATGCTTATTTAGGTTATCTAACGAAGAGAAGACATGATCCCTCAAATTAAATTTCCCTCTGCTCCGTAAGTAATTTCCAAGTCATGAGAGCAGATAGGCAATTTTTATCCTAACTGAAACTGAGACTGATGATATGTCTTTGTGTTCTGATATTACTCCCAACTCGAAAGTCCCTGGCCAAGATTGCACTGTATATATACACAAAATCTAATATGCTCATGGCTACAGATTTATGCTGCACTTAAAATAACTCCATGTGTCATAAACTGCTCTACGATTATTTTCCTGCACTGCATCAATTACACTATCAAAAAAGGTTTACGATTAGATTCTTCATGGATTGAAACTAATAGATGTGATGGAAAGAGCAATGATGACTAAGCAGTTTAACTTAACACAGCTTGCTGCCATGTTGCTAAAATGGAGATTATCTTCCCTTAACACTACATTAAAATTTTGCTTGCTGATCCTGCAGTGCAGCAAATGCATTGTACACCCTGTAATGTACACACTGATTATCTGTTAAAGAAAGAGCTGAAACACCTGTCAAGTAAGAAAACTGTTATGTTAATAATATTTTCTTTCTGTTTAAAATGTCACATTAATTAATATGTACCTGATTTGGCCTGACTAGAATGTGTCCCACTGCCAGGGCTTCACTGACCTTTAGTTGGCCTTGGTTTGGGGGTGCTATGGCTTAGGGTTTAGTCTATGGAAGTATCTGAAGGGACTGACTCATACTGGACACACTGCCAAAAATGTTTATTAATAAACTGTGTTGTTGGTGTGTAGACAGCTTTAATATCCAGCAGAATGCAGGAGTCAAACACATATGTCCGGATTATGTACTGTATTATAGTATATCAAATGAAAAATAAGGAAAGGGCTGGAAATGACACCCCTTGACAGAAATAATGTCACTGGTACTGGTCCAATTGATATGGTGGGTTCAAAATATCAGCATGTATTCAGACCCCACAGTCCTGTATTATCCTAGGTTCTTTTTATAGCTTGTGAACAGGAGAGAGCAGCTGCCCTTTAATTTTCCAGTGACATTCTCTATAGACTGAGCTCTACACAGTCACTCCCAGACTTTAGTCCCTAGCCTTGTCCTTGGCTTACTGACACACAAATTACACTGTTACTACAGTGTCTTCTCTGACCTAAGCTAGGTACTGATCTCAGTCATGGCAGAGAAAAAGGCCACTGGCAGGGCAAATATAGTAAAAAGGAAAGAGAAGAGTGTGGAGAGCAAGGCTGAAAAAGAGATGGAGAAAAAAGTGGAAAACAAAACAGAGAGCGACAAACAGAAGGTAAAGGACAAGGTGAAAAAGAAGCCGGAGCCAGAGGACGAGAAGCCAAAGGGAAATGGGGAGACAGTTCAGGGAGCTCAAGGAGGTACTGAGGATGGAGAATTTCAACTGGAGCCTATGGAGCTACCTCCATTTGAGATCATTGTAGGGTAAGTAAAACTCACATAAGGACTCCAGTCAGTCTTGCTATTACCTCTGATTAACAAATCTCCATTTATCATTGTTAAAGAAAATATAGAACTGTGGATATTTATAGAAGCATACAAGCATAGTATTATAAGGTTCTGTCTGGATTAAGACCGGACGGGAGATAATATAAAGTCAAAAACAATGCTGCTTAATACTTGATTTATAACTATGTAAAAGTTATAAATCAGTGACTAAGCAGTTTAGCTTAACACAGTTTGCTGCTATGTTGCTAATATGGAGATTATAACTATGTAAAATCCAATATTAGATAAAGTTAGTTCTATTAAAGGAGTTGATAAAGGAAAATATAGTATAACATGATGTGGCCTGTGATTAATATATGTACCTGCTTCCAGCACTAGTAGTCCACAACTAGTAGGCATGACTTGACACTTCTTGCCTTACTTCAAGTTCTACACATAATACTCAAACGTTCATCACTGTTGTTTAATAAGGTTAAAGCTATTATTAACAGAGTATAGCTTGTGTATTTGTCTACTGCCAGTGAGACTTTAGCAGGCATAATAAACTTTTTTAAACACTAAATATGAAACCATTTGCCAAGGTTTCTAATAGAACACTATTATATTTTATCTTCTTACATTATAAAACCACAGCAAATGTGTCAGTTAACTAAGCAGCTAACTAGAATGTTACATATTTTGCTGCATTAATATATATATATATATATATAATTGACATATTTTTATTTGGCAGTATGAAAATCTGTGATAATATGTTTCACCATAAGAGCAAGTTGTAAAGATATCATGTAACTGATTACTGCTACATGCTGTAATGTAAAAACTTTGTGGATTATCAATCCTATCTGTACCTGCAGAGATCGTCTCAACCCATCCTTCTTCAAGTTTCAGTTCAAAAATGTTGAGTACTCCTCAGGCCGAAACAAGACCTTCCTATGCTATCAAGTGGACATAAAGAGTGATGCAGGAGAACCTGATGGTCTTCGTGGATACTTGGAGGATGAGCATGCAGGTGCACATGCTGAGGAAGCCTTCTTCCAGCAGGTTTTACCTCAATACGACAAATCGCTGCAATACACAGTCACCTGGTATACATCATCCAGTCCTTGTGTAGCATGTGCCAATAAAATAGCAGAGATCCTGCGGGCCAGAAAAACACTGCGCCTCAACATTCACTGCTCCCGTCTCTTCCTGTGGGAGGAGCCTGAAATACAGGCAGGGCTGAAGGCCTTGGTAAATGCAGGGTGCAAACTGCGGATGATGAGGCCACTGGACTTCACCTACGTATGGTCCACTTTTGTGGAAAATGAGGAAGAGAGTTTTACACCATGGGAGGACTGTCAAGATAACTATGAGTATTATGATGAGAAGCTGACTGATCTTCTCCACTAGGGTAGGCATCTTTTAAATAAGTGTCTATAATCAGGAGCTGAACCTGATTTCAAATAGCCAAAAAAGTCCACAAAAGCTTGAGATTTGTTTCAGAACAAGTCATAGGATAATGCTTGCCAAAATCTGAAATAGAATTGTTTCCAGAAAATTGTTTCCAGACAAAGGTGCTTCAGTAGCACTATTCAGTGTAACCTGTGTTAGCTTTATAATAAGAATGCTGTCTTTTTTTCATTCACTGAAACTTTTCTCTTTTCCCCCTAGGATTTAACTCTTAAGGGACATTTCCTCTCACTGCATGTGCATCTTTTATCAGCTGGAATGTTTTGATGTCCTGTTCAATGTCTGTTCAACACAGAACCACGATTATGTATCGGAATAGTCCAGTAATGGGACAATAATGGAGTACAAATGGAATAGGACAATGATGGAGTACAAATATTGCACACTTGTACTTAATCACCAGCTTCTATTGTTTTTATGTTACTCTATTATTTACACTTGTACTCTATTTACATTAAATTTAATTTCATGTAAACACCACTCTAGTGTATTCCAGCAATGTTGTGCATTTGTAAAGATATACAGTATTTAAGGGGGCATTGTATACTATATATACTTTACACATTTACTTTGGAAACAAAATAGAGTCATTATTACTTATAACTTCAGTTCTTTCATGACAGGGCAAATCCCATGTGAAATCACCAAAGGCTCCCGACTGACTGTCTCAGATTTGCTAAATTGTGCAAAATGTCAGACTTGAACCTGCATTAGTTTTTGAGATGTAAAGGGTGAGTTGTGGCACAAAAACAGTGCTACAGAAAAGTTGCAGAAGTTATCAGCATCTTGACTTAGGAATATTTTCCCACTTTTCCTTGCAAAAACATTCTAGACCCATCAAATGTTTGGAGCATCTCCTTTGTACAGCCTGATTCAGGACTCTCAACAGATTGTTTAGTTGGATTCAGTGCTCTGGCTTGGTCATTCAAAAGTACTAATCTTTTTTAGGTTAAGCCATTCCTTGGCTTTGGATGAATGCTGTGGGTCATCTGAAAAGTAAAATTCCTTTTCGTCTTCAAATTTCTAGCAGACACCTGAACATTTTAACTAAAATTGTCTGGTATTTATAGCTATTCATGATTCTCTACACCTTGATAAACACCCCAGTTCTGCATGAAGAAACAGTCCTAAAGCATGCTAAATCCAGCATGCTGCACTGTGGGTATGGTGCTCTTTTGATGATCTGCACCAAACATGCTGTAAAGACATCCTCTGAATTCCCCCCTCCACACCACCAGAGGGAACCCTTACCAGAACACTAACACTTTCAGTTTACACTGCACTTTTATAGCTAACCCCATGACAGCTATCTGCTCTAGTTTTCAAATCACTACCTACGCTCCTTGACCCTGGTCACACTTGGTTATAGACTTCATCACTGACCGATAAAGATCCAAAGGTCATGCCTTGACCAGCGAGGGCAGAGGAGCAATCCTGGGTGGATTCTAGTTCATCCTGGATCCATCCCTAATCAAAGACTTTTTACAAATACCACCCAGATGAACCTGCCCCACAGATCGTGGGGTTACCCAAGAATGACACTGGGAGGTGTTCCTAGAGAACTTCCCTCTCCACATGGCCAGAGGGAACCCTTGCTAGAATACTAACACAACACTTAATTTCCGGGTTCTACTCTAAATATTGAACTTTTATTTTTGTGAAGGTTCTTCGTGAAGTATTGTTCATCGTGCTGCAATTCAAAGCTTTTGTTTTTCCATTGTTATTTCTGCCTCATTGTTCTTGACTATTGTTCTGTTTTCCGGTTTTCACTTTTTTGGATTGTGTTTTCTGGATTGTTTGTGCTGCCGACTGTCTGGTCTCGTTACTGACCTTTTGCATGCTTCCTGTTATCGTTTTTGTCTTGTATTTTGGATTGATTGCTTTTGAATGTTCTAATCGACTCTAATACCCTGAGGAATAATGGAATTATTATACATTTTGGAATTTGTTTCATCAGACCTTCATTTTTCACTTTAACACATGGTTTGAGGTCACTTATATTTTTTCATGGGAAACAGAAAACAGATTGAGACTTGACACTTGCACACACTTATGCAACCAGGTTTTTCTATATTTCCTACAATGTTTCGGATTGTTTTCCAATATTTGAAATATCTATCTATCTATCTATCTATCTATCTATCTATCTATCTATCTATCTATCATGCATTTTGTTCTTAATCGTACAATTCTTTATATGGTAGTCATACACTGACAATAATAGACACAGTATCTTTTATTGTAATATGTAAAACCCCATAAATCAGAAAGTTAAAGATATTTGTTAAACATTAACTATAAGTAATATATTTATATACCACATATGATAATGATTCTTATATTATTATTAGTAGTAATAATATCAGTGATCAGTAGGCTGCAAACAGGCAACTGTGGATGTTCTGGTTTAAGTTAAAAAATTTCATGCTAGACAACAATCCCAGAAAGATTCATGGATCTAGAATAACTAGTCCATTAATCATTCATTTAAGTGCTTACCTGCATATCTAAAAAAAAAACTCTGATACAAGCCTAACATTTTGCACACTATTTATGGTGAAGGTGAAATTAGTTCAATAATCTTTGAAGCAAATCTGAGCTGGTTAGATGGGAATATTTAAAATCTCCACTGCTTTACTGTATGTGGAGTATATGCACTTTAAACTATATTTACTCAGTAAAGAGTTAGGGTTAGTAATTGTGATTCCCAACTTTCAGGAATTCTGCCCAGCTGGACAAATTATTTTTAAAACCACAATTATATTGTATATTTATTCAAAATCCATACAGCAAAAACATCACTCACAATATATTATATGCATCTTTGTTTAATTTGTTTAACAACAAGCCAGCAAAAGAAGTGCCAAAGAGGGAAACAAACAAGGATTGCTATAAACAAGGGTTTCAAATATTTTAAATGATAATTAATATTAAGTAATTAATTGATTTATTCAGAGATACAGATATAAATGTTTTGAGAGAATTATTTACAAGCTACAGTGGCTCCATGCTATCTCTAAGCCAAGAATAGAAACAGGTGCTTTAATTCAAAAATGATCCAGGCACTCAAATCAAAAAACTCCTTTCTGGGTTGAAGGCAGGGAGTATACCGTTATGGTTACATTTGTGTGCTGGTAGACTTCTTCAATGATCTCAGACACGTTCTTCCAAGACAGCTTGTCCAAACCACATCCAATCCTAAAGCCCCAAGTATAGATTGAAAAGTATAATTTTCAAAAAATTTATATGTTCTGATTCCTTGTAAATATTGATGCCACATTGAAATTAAACAATAATGAGTAAATAGAAAAATCTGATATGCAGCATTAATATGAGCCAGTGATATACAAAAAAAACACACCATACCGTGGTATTGACAGCCTGGTGACTCCATTTTCTAAGCAATGTGCTTTCATTGCTTCCAAGCTTTGTCTGAGTGTTTCATTGGTAGGTTTATCATTGTACTTTTCCTTTGTAATCTGTTTTGGGGACAAAATGATACACGGTTGAATTAAAAAGTACAAACAATACAATCATACTAATACACTTATTTGTATAATGATTAAACCATGATAAGGTGCGCTGTTATAGGAATATAATCGATAACAGCATGTGCTGTTTTATGATAATTTCTTATAAGAGCACAGCTCATCATTGATTAAGCAATGACTGGGTGATTACCAACACAAGGTTGATTATTGCCCAATTACATCCTGAAATACTTTATTCTCCTCATACCAGAAATATTTGCCACTACCATTTTTTGTTCAGTACATTATTAATCCATTTTTAGCTAAAGGAATATTTAAGAAATAACTTTGCTTTGCATAACACCTATGAATAGTGACCTATGAAATGTGACTTACTTATAATAGTATACTACTATTCATAGGCACTATTATTGTCATGTTAAACATTACGGTAGTGGAACTACAATCCAATTTTACTTAATCAACACTTTCTGAGCAGAATTAGTCATTTAACAGCACAATGAAAACAAAACAGTGTTGATTCAACCATGATAATGATCTCACCAGGTAGTAAACAAACCGTTCACCTCTCTTAAGCACAGCACACTGTCCTGGTTGCTTCTCTGTTAGAAGTCAAGTGGAGATAATAATGAACCAACTTATATTGAAAGTAAAGCTTTATGTAAACAATGACTCAGTTGGGACACTCACGTTGTGCAAGGAGTTCTTCAACTCCCTTAAACCTTTTTTTAAACCGCACAGCAATGCCTGCGCCCATCTTGCAGTCCATACTGATGCAGTGAGCCAGAGAGTCTGTACTGGGGCAGGAAAACAGATCTCCTTCCTTATACTGCAGTTTGTTTTCCATCCTTATTCATCAATCCAGCTCTTTCAGTCGATGTTGGATTTTAACCCTTGAACAAACGAGCGACACGACACTATAAATTTAGCTTTGATCCCCCTAGAGTTAACGTAAGAGCAAACACGGAAGTCCATGAGCGCGGAAGTGTGGACAGCCAATCAGCGTGCACCTTCTTGCGACTGCACACTGTGAGGTCGCGTTACTACAATAGTGATTTTTGAGCCCATTTAATGAATCGAGCCTTTTGGGACCGCTAGTTAAATGATTCAAAATTTCAAATGATGGTTTCTGTCTGTCTGTCTGTCTGTCTGTCTGTCGAATCAATGTTGTATATTTGTATATATCTAGGATATAATATTATGCCTCTTCTGAAACACTTAAACTAGCTCATATTTTCCTAGTTTGTTTACATATTTAAGAAAGTGCTATAATTCCTTCAAACAGAATTTTTAGGCTAATGTATCCTAAGTCTGTGACATAGTGAACCAATGCTGCCTTTAAGCACTATTTCACGTCGCACGTTATTTTTTGTATACTATATATATTTTTTGTATATCTATTTTGCAACTAGACTGTTGAAACCGCTCTACACCGCCGGACGCCAGCAGAGGGCGACGACAGAGGCGCACACACACACACACACACACACACACACACACACACACACACACACACACACACACACACACACACACACACACACACACACACACACACACACACACACACACACACACACACACACACACACACACACACACACACACACACACACACACACACACACACACACACACACACACACACACACACACACACAGGAGCTCTTTGTATCAGTCAGACATAATGGAAAAAGATATCACTTTCTCTATTTGTGAGAATAGACTTAGCAGACATAGTGTTTATGTCTAGTTGTTTGAAGTCAATATGTTCTTTATAAATCTATATAATTTCCTAAATTAAATTAACTTAAATTAGCTAGCTCTGGTTAGCTAACACACTTAATAATTTTAATTTGTCAGTAACGATTTATTACATCAATTTATATAATATAAGTCAATTTATGTTTTTGTAACACATCTAAAGTTCAGCCTTGTTATGAATGAGTTTAGAAAAACAATTATTCAAAATCTTAAACAACCCAATGAGTTAGGATTGGGTGACATTACTGAAATATAATTGAACCCCTGATAGATAGCAGAATTACAACATGATACTTTTTTGTTGGTTGGTGGTGTATTTTTGTTATTCCTATGAGAAGATAGTGGTTATGTGATGTTCTGGTGGTCATTTCTAGATAATGTATAATGGGGTTTAACATGAGAAGGTGGCAGAGGCACACAGGGAGAGCAGCCATCCTGGAGAGCTCAGTTGTCCAGGCAGAATTCACCTGGCTGATTGTTCTGGATTGCTTACACCTTCTAGGCCAGTTAAGTAAGGCCTACTAGGATAGTTAAGGCCAGTATTCAAGAGATCCCTCTGGACTTTCCTGTGGAAAGGCATACAGAAAAGAGGGAAGAAGGGACAAGACATGGCCAGGAAAAGAGAAAGAAACAGCTGAAAGAAGTGACCACTAATGTATAAAAATATTACTAAAGTATTGGTGAAAACTACCCCTGAAGCATTTAAAGTTTCTTGAGCATATTTTTTATTTTTATATTTTATTTGTCCATTTTAGTACATTGTTATGGCATCTCCTCTGTTTGGGTTTTCCTGCTTGTAGTCAAGATGTAGTCACACCAAATAGTGTGATGATGTTGCTGGTTTGAGCCACGCTTGATGCCATGCAAAACACACCCATGCCTATCCCTAAACATATAGAAGTCTTTTATCTCTGCAGTAGGGTGCACACTGAACTGTCCATAACACAAACTTCAAATGCCATAACACAAAATCAAAAATAATCAAAGTTATGTTAGATTTAGTTGCTTGACATTTATCTATTCATTTGTGATACTTGTTTAATTCCAACAATTTTCTGTACAGATGATCGTGTACATTGTTGTGGGGACCAAGTGAACTCATGGCGAAAAGAGAGGGACATTCATTGCAGGGCATAATTGCACACACACCAGAGACAATTTAGGGAGTTGAATCAGCCAATCCATGAGTACCTGGAGGAAACATCTGAAGCTCAGGCATAACATGCTCACAGATACCAGAGGCAGGAATCGAACTCCTTAACCGAAGAGTGTTAAATAATGAGATGTGAATTTGTTTTTGTTGGGAAAGTGGTTAGCATGTTTGCATCTGGGGCTGCATTGTCTCCCTGTGCTTCAAGGGTTTCCTCAAGGTACTTTGGTTTCCTCCACTTGTGCAAAGATGTGCTGCAGGCTGATTGGCAAATTTAATTTGTCCTTACTATGTGAATGGCCATGTGTGCTATTGTGACCTATGATATGGATGTCCCCTGCCTTGTACCCATAGACTCCAGGCTCCCTGAGATTCTGTGTAGGGTAAACGGTACAGAATACAGATGAATGAATTTATTTTTGTTCATTGGAGCACAGTTACCTAGTGTTAAATCTTTCTGAGAACTTGGACTGGTATTTAGTACTTTCTGTATGCATTATTTTTTAAGTATTCGTTAATGTTTGTTTAAATGGGTGTTAAAATTCTTCTAACAGATACACATAAACACATACACACCAATTTGGAACAAAAAACTACAGGTAGACTGTTGAGTCCTTTGCTACATTTTTTCACTCAGGACTGATTTTAAGGCAGTGCCACAGTGCTTTTTTGAATGGCAGTGGCTCCATATTGAAAACTCAGAGTCTGATATCAGGCAAAATATTTCTTAAATTTTATTAAATTCATCTTCAATGTGTATAGTACTCCATTCCAGGAGGCTTATCTCCACTTTTGTATTTACACCCGCAACATACTCTGGATAGTATCATGGTTGAATTACAGTGGGAAATCATCTGCCACATTAAATAAAACTAAAAAGAAATGTAAAAAAATGAATAAAAGCAATCTTTCTTGAAAAAAAAGTCTTTGCATGAACACAATTCACAAGTCTTGTTAAAAGCAAAGTGTTTCTATGGATAATGCTTTTAAACATTTGAAAACGTGTGTACAGCCACCTTATTTATAAATGACAACATATTAATACCCATTTGGGAGATTTGATTCAAAACGTACAATGGAATGATAATGTCTGTTTATTTTAAATGAAATCTACTTATAAAAAAATGCCTAGTTTTTGTTTAATTAATTGCCATCCTCGACCCAAGCCAAGTAAAATTTATTAGAAAATACAATCCAAGTTTTAATATACAGAAAGTTGCATTTGCAATATTACAGATGAACAGGAAAAAAAAGAATTGGCATTTCCCTTGCGCATATCTCTGTGTCATTTTAAAGGTCGATTTTTGCTTCCGGAAAAGGTCGCCTCGCTGCATAGTCTTTATTCACAAAGCTAATAGTGTTTATGGTAGATCGTAAAAACTGAACAGACTGCGTGAAAACTTGGCTGAGGAGGCATTTGGATTCTGGATTTACAGCTTTAGAAGTTGGCGCTTCGCCGCCGCTGCTCATTGATCCACTCTCCTGGGTTCACATCCATCTGCAGCATTTTCATGACCCACTTGTCACGCCGTGCGCCATCAATGAACTCATCCAGTGACAGCTCCCCTATGTAAAGAGAGAACAAGCTCAACATCACTCCTTCTTTATATAGCATGGACAATAAAGATTAATGGGGATTTTTAAACAATTTATGAGCTATTTAGTTTTTACCATTTAATTTTTAATTTTTACCATTTGGCACACACAGAAATATATCCACAATACAAAATAACCAGGTTTCCCTCTCTGTAATGAAGGCAGTTTAAAAGAGAGATTGGTGACAACCTATGAAAATATTCATAAATTATTTTACATTCATTCTTCATTTTTTTACTAGGCATGGTCTCTTGCAATTTTAGTTCAGAAAGGTTTTCATTGTCTGCATCTTTCTATTTCTAAGTTGTCTAAGGTATTCTGAAACATAGCTCGTACGTGCACCAAATATAAACATTCCCCTGCTACTATGTTTCATTCATTTCGGATGTGTCCTGATTTATATTCATATTGAGTCATACTGAATATGCATATTTGAAGAATACTTACAACTGGCAAATGGAACATTCTTATTCCCTTTGGTTTCAAGCCTATACTTCTCATGAGGCATCTAATTGTCTTTAATTGGAAAGTGATCAACCCCAAATTTTATTCAGTTGATATGTGATACAAAGAAGTTCAGGATCAGTTGACAATGAATAATCCAATTGATTATCTGAGGTTCAGTTCTTTCAGATATTTGATAGAGTCTTTCCTTTTCTTTTTCAGTATTTCCTGTAGTTTAAACACTGTTACCCTACTTCCTGTACAGTGAATTTATGTGCTTGTAATTTTATTTATGGGAATCATTAAATAAATATGATATACAGTGACTCACAGGAACAAAGCCACTAAAGCTAGTGACATCTGTCAATCGTTGGCAACCAGATGTGGGTGTGTGCAGCAAAGCAACAAAGTCTATAATATGGAGAGATTGGTACAGCGACAACCAATAAAAATGAAGAGAGTAGAGCACATGAGATCCGTGATTTTATTCTTTTATGAATTTTATTTATTTATGACAAATTTTAATGTTTTTTAGCATCAGGAAAACTGATTTGCTGTCAAGTTTAATGCTTGTTGCACCACCCACTGATAAACGTTATTTCTATGGCAACCATTAACAGGAACATCTACTGGCAACTTCATAGTACAGCTACTATAAAACCGCTGCAAGCATGAACATAGCTTTAGTAGAAGACATTAGCAAAACAAAACAAAGCAAAGCAAAACAAAACAAAACGTGATCTAACCATCTCCATTCTCGTCCACCAGCTCAAATATTCGGTCCACCACCTGGTCTGGGGTGAGTAGGTTACACTCCTCATCCAGCTCTCCATGGCAAGCCTTCTTCATTCGGTAGATTGACTACAAAATTAGACTAAATATTACAAAGTGAAGCATCTTAAGAGCAATAAGGATTATTTATTTACGAATTTTTCTAGATTCAAAAACAATGTATAGCAAACTGATCTTTTTTTTTTTTTTTTTTAAATAGGGGAAACTTTAATCTAATTTGTTTACTTGATTGATATTTTCAGGTGTGTGAGTACCAGGCCTTTCGAAGGTTAAACTGAAATTCTGCTCATCATTCTTTAACTATTAAATAAAATTCTATATGTTACATAACTACTGTCATTTCATTGATCAATTTCTTCAACATTTCAGCTTATCAGTCAGTTTTATAACGCTCTTTAGAGTTTCAAGCCATGTTGATTCAGGTCTAAATAACTACTGATCAAGAGGCAGGAGGCGATTACCTCCACAATCTCCTTTAGCTCTGTCTTGTCAATGCAACCACTCCCATCCTTATCATACATTTTAAAAGTCCATTTCAGTTTATGCTCCAGCTTGCCTCGCAATACCAGGTTCAGTGCTGCAACATATTCCAGAAAATCAATAGTGTTGTCCTATGAAAAACAGGAAAAAGGAATACTATAGAAAACCAATATACAATAATACTAAAAATAAATCTTTTAAGGACACAATGAGACATCATTAGTCTTACTGTTACAATAAATTAACATCAGTGCAGAAAAATGACTGCATTACTCACCCCATTTTTATCAAAAGCACGGAACATGTTCTCAATGTAGTCTGCAGCTTCTTGGTTGTCAGTTACGCCAAAGAAGCTCTTGAATTCGTGCTTGAAAAGGGTTCCACTAGGGCATTCCACCACAAACTTTTTATACCACTCCTGCAGTTCAGCAACATCAATTTCCTTATCGTCCGTCTCGTCACTGAGTCGCTGACCCATTGTGCGTAAGGGTTTAAAAAGCTCTTATTCAGCTTCTCAACCAACAATGTTCGTTATTACATTTCATCTTTTCTCACTCAAAATATCCCATACAATATTATTGCAGATTTGTATCTTATAACTTGTATCTAATTAGCAAACATGTATGACTAAAAAAAAAAAATTGGAAAACAACTCAACATAGACAAAAGCCGTTGGTGTTCCTTTGACCTAGTGCTCAGTACCCTACTGTTTTGGGATCCGGTACAAGGATTGTTTAGGATAACATGACAACTGGGATTATTACATATCAACATGCCTCACTCAATTAGTTCAGATGGAGATCAACAGAAGCTTTCCTTTAGTTTATCATATAGAACTATTCCCAAAGGACATTTTGAGTATTCAAGTGGTATATTATATGAAATACTCTATATGTGCATAATAATCTATTTCATACTTAACTATTTTAAGTTTTTAACATATCAGAGTTATCTCATTGTCAGGCATTTATTTATCATTATCTGAGGACTGGGCAGAACATCAACTTGTATAGAAATAAATGTGTTATTTAATGCAGAAATCTGATCAATATGGTTAATTATTCAAGATAGACATATTAAATAATTTCTTATGTTTTTTTTTCAAAGTATAGTTTTTCAAAAGTTTTAAAGAATAGCTATGGACTTTAATCCTTTGACTCACTGGAAGTTCATAAGCTTTTTGAACAGCTAGGTCCAAAATATTCTCAGCTTTATTTCCTACATTAGTTAAACTTACTTTTTACATGCTCAGCATTGAGAGACATGCTTTGATTTGCTACCTAAGCCCAGTATTTATAACTTATGCCCAGTCTGAATATAACCTACAACAGGTCATATGTATGCCTTATCCCACAAATGTAACTAGTTATGAGAAAATACCTTGAGGCCTGTGAACTTCAGTGGCCTAATCCAATATGCTGACTGTATATTTCATAAGGATAAGCTCTCTTACCCTAGAAGTGTCAAGGCAATCAAAGGCATTATGGAAGGTCCTTATCCGATTAATACCCACCACACTGGCAGAAATGAGTGGGAGAGGAGCAGGCTGTAATAAACTCTACTAAAAAATGAAACAATTTTACTAACTTTTTTTGCTGCATGTTGCATAAGAGTAAACAGTGGAGCAATTCATTGGCTTTTAAAAATAATTTTGCCTTCTCATCAGGGAGGAGTAATCAAGATTTTGCACGATGGATAAAGAATCAGTCTTGTGTATTTCTTTTCTGAAATGACTCTGATGAATAATTTGCATTCATGAGTAAATTTGAATTTTTTAAGGGTATTTGAAGCTGAAAAAAGTGATCCAGTGTATCCAGTGATACATAGATACATGCTTCAGTGCAATTCTTCAAACTACAGTCTTTATTGAGATCCATAAACAGGCTTTCAAATTAAAAATGCTTATTGTGTTTTTAGAACAAATTCATTTCTAATAGGTTGCTTAAATAAATCACGATTATTTCCCTTATGGTGCAGTTTTTGAAAATGTCCCTAGATGTCAGTACTTCATAGGGTCCATTGTGACACAGCATGTGATTGGTTGCTAGGTTTGGTTTGGTGTGTTTTCCTTGACAACCTCTGTAAAAGAGTAATATATAATTTGAAACGGAAGTGATACGGAATAGATATCCGAGTGATCAGTGAAAATTGTAAGCTACTGTATATTGTACCAAACCAGCTATTACCAATGTATAACAATCAATAAAGCCAGGTAACATTATTTGCTTAGATTTGTAGCTTTTCCTCTATTCTATACCATGTTACTCATCAGGACAAAGCAAGCTCTGACATGGCATAAATATGAAATCATTAAAGGTAAAAACCCATGACAGCATGTTCTGTACAGGATATGAAATCTCTCAAAATGTCAGGGCCAGTTGCCAGGGTAGCGGATACAAAAATACCATTTTCTCTCTGTCTTTCTCACACACTATCTAGAATAAAGACAAAATGTTAATCATCCTACAGTTTATTCCCCATAATTTACACAATTTATGAATCTTAATAGTCCAGATTAATAATGTCTAGTAAAGAAAAAACACACCCCAATAACAAAAAGAATGATCTAAATGTAATAGCTAGCCTTGTTTACCCAGACAGAGCTAATATTCCTAAAAGGTCAGATTCTGATAGCAAAGCAGGTATGAGTCTAGCAGACACAAACACACACAATTTCAGCACACGTTGAACTGTAGTCTGTCCTGAATTTAATGAATTTAATGAAATAAATAAAATAAAATAAAGGTTGCTGTAAAAAAAACTCCAAAAAACAAACAAACAAACAAAAAATATAAAAATACTTCTATTCACATTAAACTGGATCATCTATCCTATGATATGACCCTTAACTGCCAGGCTACTGAAAGGGGAGTCATAAATCGAACCAATAACAGGCAACTCAGAAAGGTTAGAAAATCATTTGCTCCTCTCTTACAAGAGCCCCTGGCAACCTTTGAAGATGTTACGGTGGCTTCTACTTCATTCATAATGAATGGTAGTGACATTTGAGCACAATCCGTTTGTCATATTTTCTGTGTGCTGGCCAGATGTATTCATGGTCTGAGGAACGCGATGGGTCTACTGTCACATTCATCTGAAATTTAGGGGACAGAAATGAGGCAAAACAAAGGCACACAGTAAAACAGCACTGGACAGAAATGGTCAAATCTTTTATTAGAGGAGTCATAGTAGAGGCACTATCTCACATATATAGGCACTGAACTACTGGACCGGAGCTGCTGGCACAAACTCGCACGAATCCGTGTTATCCCAGAGCACTCTCAGCAACTATACCAGTCTGAGTGAAGGTGTGTGTATGATATGCTTTTACAATATGCACTTGAAAATGGAGGGGTTAATTAAAGCGTTCTGTCATTAATGAGGAATTACGTTCACTTAAATACTTTAAGACAATGCTGATGATTCATGTGTTACATTCAATTTTTTTTTTCTTGATGCCACTCTGAGGAAGAAACATAGTTCAAAAATAACTATCAGTCTCCATGGATTCATGTTAGGTTATACACAACAGTGGATTAGAAGAATATCTAACACTAGGCCACTTCTCTACAATATGAGATTTGCTACTCTTCAAATTGTGATTCTGAATTTCTTGACATCATCATGAAGCATCATTAAAGCTTCTCCACATAAAGTACTTAGTGTGATAAATCAAGCTCGCCACATGTTCCACAGCCACAATGATGGTGTACATTAACTGCTCGAGCATTGACAAGTCTTGTCTTTCTTTTACATGTACAAATTAATGCCTCTGGCTGTTTAATGGTCTTTAAAAAAGTCAAGATTGATGCCAGTTTAGATGGTTTCATTTAAAATTGCTTTAGATTGATTGTCAGAAGAGGGTGAGCTTGTTGGAAATATGATGCAGGAGACAGTAGGTATATTACTACTCCTGCTTCAATACCATTAATGCTAATTCATATTCATAATTCTTATTAGAAAAAAGCTCTGAAAAGGTCTGTTACAATGAAGTTGAGTGTGCAGGTTTAACCTGCAGGGTTAACAGTCCTGCTAATGCAAGCAGTATAACACTACAAACACCCTGGCCCTTATTCATCAAAGTTGCAATAAAACAAGTGTTTGAGACTTGTGATGTAGCAGGAGTTTGATGTCATACAGCTGTTGAATGTCATCAAAAGAATCTGTGATTTGAGCACAAATGATGAATCAAGCTCAGCTGATGAATCAATTTCAGCTGTTTAAAATGGCCTATTTTACTCAGGCGTTATTGAGCCAATAATAGGAAAGCATTTAGCAGGTTAGAATTAATGCATTTCAGAGAGGAGAAAATACTATTCAGTAAAGAAGAGTTATGTCCAAGGTTGCTGATTGTATTCTCAAAATGGCACAGAAAGTGTGCACAAAATGAAAAAGTAAATTGGACCATTTTCAGACTTTTCTTCTAAATGTTTATAAGTAGGGTTTTATTCATTTAGAACTCTTTAGAATTATATAATCTTAAACAACGTGTGTTAATATACACTCACTGACCTTTTTAATTTGAAGCACTGTATTCCTGCTTATTAATGCAGTTATCTAATCAGCCAATAATGTAGTGCCACAATGCATTAAATAATGCAGATACAGGTCAAAATGATAGTGACTTTGACTGGCAGGTTGTTGGTTCCAGGAACAGGAATCCGAGGCTACAGTGGGCTCAGACGTACAGAAGCTGCTCACTTCTTTTACTTTCTCTTCTCAGCTCACAGGAGCAGAAACCTATGTGGTCTTCATGCTGTTGTAGCCCATCAACACCTCAGAGTCAAATGTCATGTGTAGGTGGAGATCCTTTTCTTCTCTGCACAACTGTTAATTGGATTTTTTCTAAAAACACCTTCCTATTTCTCTTAAAAATCCAAGATCAACAGTTTCTGAAACCAGACCACCATTTTTTTCTGGATTCTGATGTTTGATATAAACATTAACAGAAGCTTTGTATCTTCATGACTTTCTTTGTGCTGCTGCCACATGATCAGGTGATTAGATTACTGCATTTTTTATGCAATGTGCTGCTGCAGCGAGATGTCAGTGACCGCAACTATGATTATGAATATTATTCGAATTCTAACATATTGTACTTGCTACTACCAACAATTTAACTGCAAATCGAGCATTTAGCATCGGTCTTAAATGTACACACCAAGAAGATGAGCGTTTCATAAAGATACAGCACACAGCTGAAATAGGATTTTGCAGGGAGAGGTTGGAATTTGCATACACTCGATCATAAAGGTTACACAACTTTGATGAATAAGGACTAATGTCTATGTGTATTGTATCTGTTATGTACCTTAGGCTTCCATTTCATTTCTGATGTAAACACAGCAAAAGCCTATCACAGGCACAGATTTGGAGATATAAAACTGCTCTCTATTGGGAGATTGCAACTGCACATTTTACACACTCTTTCACTATACACTACACTACATATTTTCTAGACAACTATTTATATACCACTATTTCTAGTGGTATTTTCTCTGTTTTTTGATTGAGGTCCTCTTTGGCAGGTTTTCTGAATAGGAGGTACATACTCAGCTGTGCTCTGACATGTGGTACCGGAATGTCATGTCAGACACCATCAGCACCCATCAGCTAGCACAACCTGCATTTACACATCAAATACAAATGTCAAAACACAGCATCATAGAGAAAAAAGGACAGACCCAGCACCACAACTCTCAGAAAAGGGTGAACAATGACAACTTATCACATCACAGATGAACAAAAACAAGCATGTAGACCAAACAAAACACAAAGCACTGGGAAAGCTGACTTAAAAATCACTGGTTCAAACTAGAGATTCACCACAGGGAAATATGTATGACAAACAAAACATGGTCAAAATCACGTCAACACTGCTACTCAAGATCAAACTGAACTTTACACCTTGTGTCCTTTGTTAGACCAACATATTTAAGCTCACCTAGTAAAATAAATTGGTCTAATTAATTTATATTACTAGATATTACTAGACTCTCTGTAAAACCTGATGCTGAAGAAAAAAAATCATATTGCTCCTATTCGGGCTGTAAATAAGATATATGCGAGTTCAGAATAGTGGACTGCACACTGCACTGAAAGGTTTTGCCATAAGTTTAAAAAGAGGTATATCTCTTTCACCATCATTTAATTAATGCATTCGTACATCCCCTGCCTGTACAGAGCCCAGAGGCTGTCACATTCCATCAAAACCTTATTCAAGACAATGAGCCATACACAATGGACAATGGTAGAAGTGTGCATTGACTTTGTAGCGCAATAGAGCTTGTGAAGGTGTAGCAGGACGACGAAAATAAGCCTTCCTTTTCTATTAGCACTACTTCCTTGTAGACGCATTCTCATGTGTTTCCACGCTGTCTCTGCACAAGCACAGTGCAACATCATGAGCTATCAAATTTCTACTATGACATGCTGAAAAAAGACTACAGTCTGCAGACTATAACAGTTGGTCTCATTAGGGATGTGTAAGTCTAAACAAACAAGACGTTCTTGGTAAGAGTGGGTGTGTACATGTGTGCATGGACCATATGTGCATGGTTCAGTGATCGTCACTTTCGTCTGCAAGCCATGTGTCACTCGAATGCTGGAGGTAAATGAATGTCTTCGTCATTCTCACAGCATTCGTCTGAGACAGTTTATCCCTCCCTCATGGGAAAGACTGCAAAGCTGCAGAAAACCCTAGAGACAGTTTTAATATGACATTGTGAATATGTATGGGACTTATTATCATGTACCAGGCATCCTGTTAAGGTTGGGCTGTGAGACATGCCTAGGGTATTATTATGCCTCAAGGCCATAAAACAGCAAGCTAGTTACACTGGTGGCTGACTGACCTGTAGTTTTTGTTTTTGCTGTGTCCCACTTGTCAGAGTCCATTCTTAGAAACAGAATTAAAAGCAAAGAAACTAAATATCTTTTAAGACAATAAACAAAGTGCCTTAACTTCTTCTCATTAGCTGTAGCTAGCTACAATTCTGGATTTAAATGGTCGAGCACTGTTTACATTCGGGGAAGCTCTTTCACAGTGGCATGCTACATCCCCTAAATAATACTGCACTAAAGAGTATGTCAAAGTATATAGTACACTACTAAAGATACTGATACTGACAACACAGATACTATTTTGACATACTATTTAAAATGGTAGTAAGCAATTTGGAACACAGGCTTTTTTGTTGTTTTCTTTCTTTAAAATTAAAATTTTTTTCTTTCATTTAGGGCCAAAACCTAGGGCTCTCAGGTGTTGCCACCATTATTTCCAACTCTGTCTTTTATACACATAATATACCTGCATGTTCTACCATTTTCCATTAATCTGATGTGAAATACACAAAAGCACCAGTGAAGTACATACCAAGCATATGTCATGTGATGTGCGTGTTTGTGTATATGTGTCCTAGGCAGTACATTTGTGTATATTTCCTGACAAAGTTGTGTTTGATCTGAGCATCCACATAACAACCTTAGATGATTTAATAAATAAATAAATAAATAAAAACTAAAAAAATCTATTTTCCATTAAGAACAACTCTAGACATAGCATGACACCATCTGCTTACTTTCTACACTATCTTGTAATCCATTTACTGGGCCCATCAGCTTTTACACCAAGTGCTCATTTAGGGAATATTATAGATATATTAAAGTAGTAATTTTTAAAGTAGTACTAAATGCATTATGCAGGGCTCTGACACTTCCTAGAAAACATGCTATGGCTGTCTAAGCTCGACTTACTCTGTCTTCATTACCGCCTTAGACCATACCATAACATGTTCTTTTTGCTCCAAGAATAATAGTGCTAAATTTCACACATGCATGGCTGTGAAGATACAAAAACACACAGACATACGCCTCCACTTCGGCAAAGATCCACTCCATCTTTGCTTTTTCTCAAATACAATAGAAAAAGTGCTAAACATGCTACTGCAGTTGAACTCTGCGGCAGCATGGTGGATATGGCCCTAAGTTCCTTTTGAATTTAGCCAGAAAAGTACCCTGCTTTGATTTTTGAAAAAACAAACAAACAAACAAACAATAAAAAAAAACACAAACAAACAAACAAAAAAAACTGTACAATTCAAAGGCATCTGCACCTCTGCCTTTGTGGTTTTGTGTATTTTTTTGCTTGCTTGTCTGAGACATCGAAGTCTTTATTCCACCCCGAGATTTATTTGTTTCTGTCTAGACTCTTGTAGATTGTCTCCAGTAAACTCCATTGAAGGTGGACTCAGGCAAAGCAAGACTCTGCATCAGCAGAGAGATTCATCTGCATGTCTCTTATGCCTGCAGAGTCCAGAACATGTCCTTTATAGGTGCAAAAAAAAACAACGGTTGGTGTGTCAGACACTTTCTTGCAGACAGAGAGCCTCGACTGCGTTGCTGGGACCCTGTGATACGCCACCGATTAGGAATAGCATGTTCGTGGTTTGGAGTTGGGTACAGGAACAGCGCGGGGTGGGCATCGGTGCCACAGCCTCCCACCTCCTCTTCACATGGTTGTAACTCTCTGCTGAGGCTAAAGGCGAAGGCTGATTACCTGAGTCAACACAAAAGCACAAAAAAGTGAATAAATTTGAGATTTTCTGTACATAATTATTAACAACTTTGATTAAACTTGCACATGTGTTGAAGAACCTGTAAGCCATGAGAAATAAACCCAATTTAAATACTTACTAAGAATGTGTGTGATAGCTTTCAAAGTGTTCAGAATTTCTGACGAGCTGCAGGAAAACGAAAAGGGCCTTCACTTTAAGTCTCTCTCTTAGACAGATGTTCAGAGAATCCAGCACAGCCACATCATTAGCCTGCTTCTCAAGCTGCTCAATCAACATAACACTATCACAGCACCCCCATCACCCCACTGCACTCACACACGCATACACAAATGAGAGCGGATGCTTCTTTCAGACAGAACACCTGCCACCTGGTGGGTTTGGGGTCTAATGTGGATTTCGACAGGTGGCACCTTGCAGATATCTAGAAAAATTATGCAGCATGCGCTCAGATTCTGCCTCATAAACTCTTTGATGAGGCAAATCCCTGAAATGCAGGCAATGCTTCATTGCTTTTTCACCCCAACATTGACTATATAAAAGGCCGCCATAGCCACGGCACTCAATATTTCTTGACTTTCGACAAAAGAGATTTTCTCCATTTCCCAGGGAGAAGCACACAGTGTAGAACGTCCTCTCTCTGTCTTCGTGAGGTCTGGTGGCGAGACCAACATCACCACGCATCACGGCTAAGTTGTACCAGTTTCCATAGAGACTCAAATTGAAGCACAGATGATGTGAGCATGTGCACGATGCTGGGGGTTACTTTTGTCATCATAATTTCTCGGAAGAACAAATGCAGGGCCACTGGAGCTCCTGGGGGAGGTAATCAGAAAATGACAACGTGACCGTGGTGCCTGCAGTCTGCACTGAGACGAGTTATGACATGGCACACTAGGCGCAAACCCTCATTATTGCTCCGAGATTCCCAATATAGCTCCCACTACTTGCATTATGCAGACTCTCTGCTGTGTGTGGGTTAAAAAAAATGCTACATTATTTTTGTATTCTAACAACTGAGGCTAGAATGAGCACAAATTTGTTTCATGCAGGGGAGGCACTAAGAGTGTCCCTCGCAGACCTGATAGGTCATCGTTCGTTTGAATTTTTGGGGAGCTAAACCAATTCAGAATTCCCTCACGATGCAGTTTTCAACGATCATGAAATTCCTGGCAGTTTGTTCGAAACAACCTGTCTCATTTTCATATAAATAAATATATATCCATAGAGAAAAACAAACAGGACTCAGAGACAGGTTATGATCTAACCTATGAGCCAGGTTTAAATTTCATAACCTCTCATGTTGCTTTGATGTTGTTTAGTAATTTGTTACCAACATTTGGACTTGACTAATTAGTAACTCATTAAATGTGTCTGCGTGTGTGTGTGTGTGTGTGTGTGTGTGTGTGTGTGTGTGTGTGTGTGTGTGTGTGTGTGTGTGTGTGTGTGTGTGTGCGTGTCCTGAGCTCCTGACAACAATCAAAACAACAGTGGAAAGTTTTAAAGAGAATCTAATGGTGCTTATCCAGGTGTTTAACATTTCTCTGCTGCTGCACACTGACATCATCCCAGAATAGCTGGCATGAAACTGCTGAATGTCTCAGCAGTCGACATGGAAACATCCCGAACAAGAATGTTTTTGCTAGTCTCGTTAATATCTCTTTTAATCCTCCTGATGTAAATAAGGTATGCAAGCAAGTATGTCAACAATATATCATGTTAGCGCTGCTTCTAAATTTGTACATGTATATGAAGTGTAATTCAGGAATAATCCAGATGTAAACCATCACATGATGTGTGACATGGCAACAGCAGCTGTCAGTAAAGAGTGCTCATATGAGAAGCTCATATTTTATATGATATATTGTATTATATAGTATATTTAAAAAACAAATGCAGAAAACTAAATATATCTACCCACTTATGTCTACAAATTAATCTATTTAATGTAATGTAAAAGAGCCAAAATATGGACAAACTCTTTTGTTCAGTGTTCATTGTACATTGGATAATACTCTTAAATGATCAGCTGTAAAAATATATGTTATTATTCAAAACTCTAAAAACATGACAATTTATTCTAACCCAAATAAAATAAGCAGGCTGAAGCATTCTGTTTGCTCATATCTGAAATTATGTCTTGCTTTACTATGACTGTCATACATGCGCTGTGTGTCACATTTACCAGAAGAGTCAAAATGTTCTGCAGTCATGACCTGGTTTAATGGCTTTAAGCTTTTGGCCTCTCTTTAATTCGTTGTTTTCGTTCTACTGCAAATCCCAGGCCACCCCCCCCCCCCCCACACACACAATCACTGTTTGATTTTACTGCAAATCCCAGGCCAATACACACGCACACACACACACACACACACACACACACACACACACACACACACACACACACACACACACACACACACACACACACACACAATCATTGTTTGATTTTACTGCAAATCCCAGGCCAACACACACATTCACACGCATACACACACATTCTCTTTAATTCATTGTGTGGTTCTACTGCTATCCCCAGGCTAAAAGTTTCAAACATTCACATGAGTGCACAAACAGGCTCATAAACTTGGTCATGCTCACTCGCTCACGCACACCTAAATCACTCAGGACTCAGGATAGGCACACCTGCAAAATGAGACTTGATGCTTCTTTAATACTTATAATATTCTCTCTCTCTCTCTCTCTCTCTCTCTCTCTCTCTCTCTCTCTCTCTCTCTCTCTCTCTCTCTCTCTGTTTTTATTTCCCCTTCTAAAGCTTCAGTCTTTGAAATAGCTATTGCAGACAGCCTGAATACTCCAAACTGTCCAAATGCAGCAATTAATGCAGCAATTCAATTAATGGGAACACCATCCAATGAGAAATCTCCAGGTTTTCTTTCTTTCCATCAGTGAACTAATGCTTCTGCAGCTTAAAAGAGCTTTTGTTTCAGGCACAGGAAGTTGATGAATTCCTCTGTACATTTATATGAATGTTACTGATTTGATTACATTTTATATTCTGTTATAGCAGCAAAAGTGCTTAACTGCCTCAAATGATTATAAGATACTTGAAAATTGTATTCATTGCATTGTGGTTTTTCATTGTAATGTGCATCATGACAACATTTGTCAGACTATATATTTATAATTTCTTCCTTCCATTCAAGGGAGCTTTTCCTTGCCACGACTGAATGAGTCACCTCATACTTGCTCATTGGGGATAAATACAAACACATTTAAATATGTCTAATATTGATCTTAAATTTTGTATTTTGTTAATCTTTATATTATTCTTTATAAAAACATTTTGTTTTATGTTTTTCTTCTGTAAAGCTGCTTGGTGATAATATCAATTGTAAAAAGCGCTATACAAATAAATTTTAATTGAATTGAACTGAATATTCACCTGCAGGAGCATGGACATCTACACTGATCAACATAACATTAAATCAACTGACCTGTGATGTGAATAATATTGATTATCTTGTTACAACCTGTCAAAAAACTGGGATATATTTGACAGTAGGTAAACAGTCAGTTTTTGAAGCTGATGTGTAGGAAGCAGAGAAAATGGGCAAGTGTAAGGATCTGAACGACTCTGATGGAGAAATGTGGCCTGGTCTGATGAATCACTATAGGAAGAAGACAAGCTGGCAGAGGCAGTGTGATGTTCTGGGCAATGTTCTGCTGGGAAAACTTGGTTCCTGGCATTCATGTGGATTATACTTTGACACATACCACCTACCTAAACATTACTGCAGACAAGAACACCCCTTCATTGTAAAGGTATGTCACTAATGTAATGGCAGTGGTGTGTTTCAGCAGGATAATACTGCCTGCCACAATGCAAAAGCTGTTCAGGAATGGTTTGGAGATCATGACAAAGAGTTCCATGTGTTGACTTGGCCTCACAATTTCCAGGTCTCAATCAGATTGAGCATCTGTGGGATGTCTTGGACAAACGAGTCTGATCAATGGAGGCCCCACTAAATTTCAGGATTTAAAGGATCTGCTGCTAATGTCTTGGTGCCAGATACCACAGCACACCTTCAGAGGTCTTGTGGAGCCTTTTCCTCAATGAACCAGAGCTGTTCCAGCAGTACAAGGGGAACTTATACAATATAAAGCAGGTGGTTTTAAGGTTGTGGTTGATCAGTATATAAGGTATTAGTGTAATACGGGATAACGAGTGTGTTAGTTTGTCATATACTTTATCCGTTGGAGTCTAGATTCAGTAAAAGAAGATTAGAATAAGGTTGTGATGGTGGGCAAGGTTATTAGGGATGGAGAGTTAATTCCTGAACATGAGTTCCAAATTAATGACAGACATAAATTCTGAAAACATAAGCAAATCTGCAGAAATATCCCATCTTATTATAGTATCAATTGAACTGTGAAAGTATGCCGTGTGTGTTTGTGTGTGTGTGTGAGAGAGTGTGTGCGTGTGTGTATGATTCTGTGCCAAAAGAAAAAAAAAGCAGATAAGGAAAGAAGAAAGTGCTAGTTCCATATGTCAAGCTGAAAGAAACCCTACACACACTCAACAGTTTGAAGAATAATAATCTGTTTGGAAAAAAAAGGGCACGCGCTACAGTTCTATAAACCTCCACTGTGGCTAAAAACATATTCCATTTTTGTATTTTCCCTCTAAATGTCTACAGTGATGAAATAAAACCTGCATTTTCATCTGCATCATTCTGCTGCATGTATATTTTTAGGAAGTGGCAGAAATCTCTCACCAGCTCTGCTAGGTAACGTTATTTGAAGAACAAACCTGGCTCTCTCTCTTGTGAGATGTGAGCAATGTAGGAAGAGGAGGTGATTTTTGAGAGATGTTACACTGTTGGCTTTGGCAGCAGTGTGTAGAATACTCTAAACAAATCCATTAGCTAATTGACATCCTGGGATCAGTGGGTTGATCTGACTGTATCTTCATAACTGTACAGAAAAAAGATGGTAAATGCTTTTGGATTGTTAAGGCGATAAGGCAATACCAGAGCAGACTTTTTTAAACAATAGACACTTTAACAAATTCCGATCGATTCAAAATCAATAGTAAACTTTATTACTCATGATGCTGTATGCAGCCTTTCTGCCAAGTATATACACCAGTGAAAATTTAATAAGCAATCCCTTCAGGACTGGAAATATCACTAGCGTGCATGCCAGGACATGAAGATTATGTTTCCGGGCTATTCATTTTTTTAAGCTGGCAGAGAAGTAGGCTCAGAAGATTATCAGTTAGGGGTGTATTTTCTTCACTGTTTCAACCACCAAAAAAGGAAAAACAAACCCCCTATTTATTATTGATTTTTTAGGCATATTTAAACAAAAAATGTGTACATAAGTGGGGGCACAGTGGCTTAGTGGTTAGTGGTTCCCTCCTGTGCTTCAAAGTACTTCCTCTGGGTACTTTGGATTCCTCTGTCAGTCCAAAGACATGTGCCATAGGCTGATATGCATCTTTAAATGATCTGTAGTCTGTGAATTGTTGTGTAAGTGTGTGCGATTGGTTGGCACCCTGTCCAGAGTCTCCTCTGCTTTGTTCCCTGAGACCCCTGGGATAGAATCTAGGTTAACTGTGAACCTCTGTAGGATAAGTGGTACAGAAAGTGAATGGATGGATTGATGTCAGTGCATATCAACAATGAATAGCATCTGTTTTTTTTTATATTCTGAACCCTACCGCCTGCTGCACTAAACACAGTACACCTGCTTTTACCAATCAGATTATGTGCATAAATGTATGACCTTTTCAAATCAAGAAGCATACGGTATGTGGAAAAACAGTCAAAACATCTGCTCACTAGCTCATCATATTTTAATACATTATGTTAGCTACAGTATTTACCTTAGGTTTCCAGGCAACCAAAACATTGTGCAAGCTTAACAGAGCACTGACGTTCCTGGTGGGTTTATGCTTTAGAATTTTTGATAATATATATGATCATTTGATAATATTCTATTAAGATGATGACATAAACCTGTCATCTTGTCTAGAAATCTTTGATTCTTGTCAATAATCCTTGCTTAATGACAGGTGCATTTAGAACAAAATGTTCAGTCTCATCCTATGTTGATGTGAAAGCCACAGAACCATGACTGTATGATGATTTTGACCAGTGTTTCAGTGTCTTATGAAGTCAAGTGTGAGATTTTACTTTATAGATTATACCCAGCTCAGAATAAATTGAGATAGTAGCTGTGAAAAATATGTATTTTACTGCTTTTGTTTGAGCAAACCACTCTATTTTTTTAGATTTAAAGTGATCTACGAGTGCATAAGAATTGTATATAGATGCTTAAAGCACTCTTTATGCACATGCCAATGAATGTGAAACAAGAACAAAAGTCTCCTGCATGCAGTGAAATAATGTGTGCCCGGTTCAGCTCTTTCTATAAACAGAGTGACAGCTGTGTTTAATGTGAGCGTGTGAATACAAGGCCACAACATATCAATGACAGATACCGGTGAGCAATGTAATAGTATTTGTATCATTGTGGTAGTGTTGGACAATTGGCTGTTTTTTCCACTGACAGAAAACAGCAAGGCTGATTACTCATAGTGCTAATAGAAATACTCCATAATGACCAGAAAAAAACACAACAAGCAGAAGAACCACACAGTGCAGCAATGTTAAGGGTCTAGCCTGTGTGCAGGGTCAATTCCATGTTTTAATGCTCAAATGATCAGATCAGTTTCACGGTTCATTCAGAAAGTGCATGCAGCATGTCACATCTATCTGAGCTGCAGCCTATTTGTTGCATTAACATCAACAGGGCTGCACATTTATTACACCTTGTTACTGAATCATAAACCATTAATCATGTACCTTAAATATCTAAAATTAATTGTAAAACGTTTGAGGAGTGAAAATATTGGCTGTCTGCCACATGCTGCACGAATGAACATATAGTACATTGTCAGCTAAAAGTTTTTGAAATCCTGGAAATCCATGTTTTACTATAGTTTATTCATCAAACACTTTGGGGAATGTATCACCTTGTCACTCTCACATGATAATAGGAATCCTAACAGGTGCTTTATTAAAGACAGGGACACTTGGAGGTGTCATAAAATACTACATAAAAAAAATTACATAAAATACTACTCGACAGTCTAACACCTACATAACATAAATATCTCTTGTTCTCTCCTATTTAATAAATATTTTTTGATTCAGTTCTCAGGACAAATAGAATATTAAAAAAAGGCTAAAAGGTTTTTAGAAATATTTGACTGTCAGTGTACATTCTGGAATATAACCAGAACTGGTAAAATTACACAAACTATTTACTTAAGTAAAAGTGACACTACTCACCTAAATAAATGTAAAATTAAAATTCTAAATATACTAACTTTAAAGTATGAAAGGAAAAGAAAAAAAATTCAAGAAAAAAACAAGAAAAGAAAAGAAAAGAAAAGAAAAGAAAAGAAAAGAAAAGAAAAGAAAAGAAAAGAAAAGAAAAAAAGATGCATGTCTCAAATCACACTAGCTGAATGATGAGACCCAGTCTGAGCCAGTCTGTGACAATACAGACTGGCTCACAGAATACAAAGAGTGCACACTAATAAACAGATTACAGTTCTGGTCTCATTCTTGCTATCAGTTCTGTTACAGTTTAGAGACTTGATGCTGACTTGTGCAAAAAAGACATCTTATTACTTAACAAGTTACTTATTAGTTAACAAGTTACTAATTTGTGTGCCTGAAATACACTTAAAATATATTTCAAACCATAGGGAAGTTATTGAAGGAAAAATATTTCAGACAAAAATCAATAAGTTTGTTATGATAAGAAAATAGAGCTTCTGACATTTACATTTCTCTGTTTTCTATTTCTATAGTTTGTCACTAATGGTATGGAAACCATGGTATGTGCTGTGATAATAAATCCTATAACCATATAAGTCCTAACCTTCAAGCTGGAGATTTCACACTAAACAAGACTGGCAGGCTGCGTTGGCATTTGACCTTGCTGTAACCTTGGACCTGTTTGGATCAATTCCAAATTCTAATCAGATTGTCTGCTGGTTACAATAATAATTCCATTTAAACCCTACAAATCGTCCAACTGTTCTATTTGAAATATCACACTAAGGAGATTCCTTGACATAGGGAGGGAAAGACAAAAAAATGTAATGAAAATGTGTTGAATACACTCTAAATATACTTCTTCTGAAATGTTACCAAAATCCCAAATTCAAGTCCAAAGTGAAAGACTTAATCAGAATTAGGTGCAGTAATTGAACTTCACTAGATTTCCACCTCTGCATATAACTACTGTATGTGAAGTACATTAACTATGTGTAATGAACCAACCTTTTAATATAGAACTGCAAGTGTATGTTATTTCTCTTAAAACATTTACTATTTCTTTTTTTTGATGCACTTCCACTATAAGAATTGTATTGTTATTTGTTGTTGTTGTTATTGCTTTTGATTAAATGAGCTGATTTTTAAAGGAATTTATTCAAGGATTTGCTCTCTTCTAAGAGTTGGCATTTTGCTATTACTTAGTCATACCTTAAGAGCAAAATAATGGAGTTGAACTAAACTGAAAATATTTGTGCAGCAATCCTTTATTAAAATGTGACCTTTAAATATCTAATGATTTAGTCATGAAGTCAAGCTGCATTAATAAACATAATCACTTGTTGGAACGTTTGAGCATAAGGTAATTTTTGTGTAGGAGTTGTATAATGACAGCTGCTGCCTTGAACAAACTCTAGAAGTTGTCATGGTTGAGTTATGTTGGTAATATGGCACACTCCATTAACACTTACCCAGCCCCCCGGCAACAATCACCCGTCCACCGAGACAGCCAGCCACAAAGTCTGCACGCTTTTCTCTCATCCGGCAGCTCCGTGTGGGCTTCAGCCAAACACCTATGCAAAAGAACAAGAAGGTCAGTGATCAGGGGAGAGTTCGCGTAGGATCTGACAATTAAAGAAAGAAATCTTTTAAAATGTTTTTCTAAATGTGTACCTTCCTCTACTGATGCTCTGCTCTGACAAGTGTGAGTACTGGCATGTTTATAAAATGAATTAGGAACCTGACTGTCCAGCAGGAGTGTGTCATGTGTCATGGTATGTGTACTGACATGAGCGTGAGTGCTCTGTAAAATGCCTTGATAATGAATGTAATAACTCAAAGCAAGCAGAACGCCAATAGATGTGGATGGGTCAACACAAGTCAAGTATCAAGGCACATGTTTGATTTGCTCCAGAGCCATCTGTCTGGTAAATAAACGTGCAATTTGTTTGTCTCTGTGAAACCTTCAGTCAGTTCTAAAGCAGTGCATGACTGTCCTTTATTGGCACCCTGGCTCTGCATTATACTTGTCTCGATCTTTGTCACAGAACCGCCTGTTCGGTTTGGAGAACAAAACAAACATTTCATCAACACAATTTTATTAACAGTGTTGCTCTGTGAGCTCAAAATGATCTGAGTTAAGTGCAAAGGTTTCCATACCATTAGTGACAAACTATAGAAATAGAAAACAGAAATTTAAATGTCAGGAACTCTATTTTCTTTAATAACACACATGCCAAAACAAGCCTGTGTGCAAGTGTGCTTCTGAGATCTCCAATCCAAATCAGTTCCTCTTCTTTCCACTAAGAGCTGGGTACCTACAGTGCCTTCTGCTTTTTTGTCATTAAGGTTTCTATCATTATTTTTGTGAAAATGTATTATTACATTGATAATAAACATGGATTAAAGTGTACAAGATTTTATTTTTAATGCCCACAGTCTAAAATTCCCAATCATTTGAAATAATCAAGGGATTAAATATATTAAACTTAGACTAATGCAGAGATCAATAGGAATTAAAGAGAAAACCTTCAAAGGTCAGTACTGAATAAAGACAGAATGACAGTTTATAAGCTGCACACAGTGCAGAGAGAGCTTCCCACAATAAACACTATAAGATATAAGATTCGTGCTATATTCTGTAGTTAAAACATTATATGATCTGTATTTAATTGCTTGTTCCTAAAACACAACAAACGCCTAATTCTTACACCATGTTTTTATCAACAGAACCAACTGCTTGTGAGTCACTACATAGTAATTACATCTTATTTCTACTTCTGTGCTAAGAGAGGGTTTTGGGAAGTGATACTACACTTGCTATGCATATAACAATCATAAGCAGCCAGAAAGGAAAGCTGAGATTTAGCTATATCAACTCCTAGTAATCTTCTGATTTCTAACCCAAATGTCATTTTAAAAATTAGAAACTGTTTTTTTCATTCCAATACTACTAAATGGTGTTGTTTATGTCCATTTTCTATAACCCACTGGATGTTGGATTGTACATTAAGAAGAAAAGGAGCATGAGAGACTCAGTTATATACAGCATAGAGCTTAAGCCCTTCCTTGATGCTGTCTGTCACATATAATAAACTATCATCACTTACAGCTTTTGGTTTTCTCTTTCTTTTCTTTTTCAATCTTGGTATAGATCTCTAGATCAGTGCTCTAAAACTTTTCTCCGCATAAATCTCCTCTCCATGGTAACAAGATGAAGAAAAGGATATGTAGATGGAGTTTATATGCTCCACATGATTAAGACGAGTCAACAAGCCTCTGAAATGAGACCTCTTTCACACAGGACATTCTGTGAAATCACACAGCGCCTCTCTCACTTTCAGTAGGAAATCTAATGAAACACTAAAGATTTGATCTTGGTCAGCTTCCTTGTTCATGTCCATTTGTTGATTGCAAAGTGGATATGCCCACTTTACCATACCACACTCTCAATTATAGAATATATTGATCTTGGGATCCAAAGCCTCATTAAAGGAAATCATTAGGGAGTGTTACACATCTACAGCACTACCCCAGTTGTGTCAATCAATAAGAAACATACTCAGAACGTTCACTGTGTGTTATCCTAATCACCACTTTAAATAACAAAACATTTTGTACTTAAACCTTTTTATATAATCTGGTATTTTATTTATTTTCAAATTTCATAACCACAAAAGAAAACTGTTAAAAATACTGATCAGTTTATTAGGAACACCTGCAGATTCATGCAATTAACCAATCACTCAATCATGTGGCAGCAACACAAAGCATACAATCATATAGATACAGTTCAAGAGCTTCAATTGAATGCCAATTGTGTTCTCAGTGACTTTGACCTTGGTGCTATACAGTACAGACTGGTGTGAAGATTTCAGAAACTGCCTAAAGACACAGAATGATGCAAAATACAACAGACATCTGGTGATACAGTAGTTATCAGTTTGCACAGAAAAGCCATTCTCCTGACACAAAAGGCAGGAGAATGGCCAGAGACATGTCTTGTCTTCATATGACTTAGCAAAATAAATGCATGCACTGAAACAAAAACAAAGCGAGTGAGTGAATGCTGTGTGGTAGGAATACAAAGAGAAGACTCCAGCCTCTAATTGTGTTCTCCTCATTTTACTGAGTGCTGTCAACCTTGGCATTTAAAAAAGTAAGTCTCCGGTAACTTTTCATTTAGCCGCTAATCAGAAAGTAAGCAAACAATAGCAAGCCTCCTTCTCTTTGTCACACACATGTGCACTTTAGTTAATGAAGCTCATGAAACACTGAGACAAAGGTGACCTGAGAAAATCAGAAGCAGGCAAGTGTTTTTAAAGGGGTTGCTGATAACATTAAAATAAAAATGAAAAGAGGGAAAAGGAGAGAGTGAGAACAAGGGGAGATAGAGAGAGAGAAAGAGAGAGAGAAAGAAAGGGGGGTGTTAAGCAGACATGCAGATTTCCATCACTGAAATTGTTTCTGAAGCATCCACAGGTAAAGATAAAGTTTTCATTTTAATCAGCAGCTTTTTAAAAATCTGGATTAATAGCAAGATAATGGATGCTTTGGAAGTCTGTTAAGGTGTTGCTATTTACATTGCATACACTGTGCTGCAGTGAGTTGTCATTAGAAGAGAAGTAGTAGGTAAACCATGGGCATGCTCACAGGCTGATTAAATTGCCTACTTAATTGACTGGTACTGGTGTATAAATCCCCATTTTTTATAATCTCATATACAATATTATCCTAGTTTAATGTAAAGAAATACAAGATAATGATCAAATCCCTGTCTGCAGCAAACATGATTTTTTTGCAAAAGAGCTCACACATGCTGTGTAAATTAGTAGCTAATTTTCAGCACAGAGGAGACATATTTTTTGAAAGCATTTGGATCAGTATTTGCAGTCAAATATTCTATTAAATATTTAAACTTACTACATTTTAAACTAGATAAAATACTAGATACTTCATTAGCATCCAAAATGTAGGTTACTTCTATTTTAGGATACACTTCTTCTTTTTTTTTTAGATTTGAAAAGACACTTTTTCAAACACAATTTACTCTTGCCATCTATGATAAGTCAGGAATTCAAAATGAAGACAAGCTTTCGTTCGCAAACATCTGCTAGGAAAATCACCGTCTGTTACAAAATGCAAGAATAAAAATATTTCTTTTGCTGGATAAGAAATCATGAGTAAGAAACTCTAAGCTGAAATACAAGAAGTGTGCAGGTCTAGTAGCTTTTAGAGGGAACTCATGGTATAAACTTGGACTCTATGAAGTGGTGCATTAAACCCTGGGTTGGTTTAAATGTGCACAAAACAAATAAAAGGAGTTTAGGGCACTCAAGTTCCAGTGAAGACATAGATAGACACATATGTAACTACTTTCTAGGACTGCTGTACTCATGTTTGACACATGCAAATTCAAGTTTGATTGATCTTGCATTAATTTGTGCGATAACCAAATAGCATAATCCTGGAGGGACTGGAATTTAATTGAATTAGTGAATTAGAGAAAGCATAAATGAATAAATCATTTTGTACATGTTAAAATCAGAATGCTTTTAAACAAAAAAGAGTTCTGTAACAGAACACAAAAATCTTCAAAGCTTGCAGACATAAATGTTTCATGCAGTTACAAAGATGTTATACCTGACAGGCCTTGGACAATTCATTTCACTTCTAAGACGCCATAAAGGGATTTGGGTCCATAACCTTGTGATCATGAGCTGAATACTGCACTGCAGTCTATGCTTCCAAAATACTTTGCAGTGTTTTCAGTGTCACTGAAAATTTACAATAACAGCACATGAGTAATCATGCAGTAATACCTTAATTAATACTTACTTCACTATGAACTAAGGAGTTAAGGCATGTAATAATCACAAACTAATATAGCTCTAACTTAACTATGGTGTGAGTCTTATGAATTCATGTGTGAATAACAATCACCTTCATTACATGTTAGAACATGCTTATTATTTAATGTATTAATTAATGAGTAGGGGTGTTAATTATTTATTAATTTATTAACTCAAACATGCACCATTTAAGACAACACTGAAAAATAATTTTAGAACAATAAGAATGCTAATAGATGATAGTATCTGCAAAATGAATAAATATTGCTATATAAATTTCATCCTTGTGGAGAACAGAGCAAAGCCCTGGCCCAGAGCCATCCAGAGCATGTACGGGTACTACACCAGGACTGAAAATAGATCGAGAATGACACAAAAGTGTTTGAGAGTAAATTATTAGAGTTTTTATTATCTTATTATCTATGGTGGATCAATGTAAAATATGAAAGTAATATAGCATCATCCAATGATATTTTTGTATGCAGCTGCATAGGGAAATTATCTAAAAAATTAAAATAGTGCATAATTATTCATGTACATTTATTGTAAAGTGTTACCATGCAGTATTCAGACTGCAAAGACAATGTTTCATATTTAAATGAATACCCACATGTACTGCCTAGCTCTCTCTCACTGGGGTCTTTTTTACCTTGAACACAATCATGGCACAGTTACAATCTGAGTTATTGGCAACTGCTCGCAGTCACGTTTTAATGGGTTTAATATATTTCCTAAAAAATGCAGATGTAAAACATTGATAATTACAGTCACGTGTAATTACAGAGATCAATGATGAACTATGATTCGTTATTCTCTACCCTTTTCTCTCTCTATCTCTCAGCAGACACAGCTGTGCTCATCTCTCTCTCTCTCTGTGGAACAGGAGGTGCGTGTTGACTGACAGGTCTGCAGACTCAGAACAATGCCCCAGCTGGAAATGAGAACCTGGAAATGTTTATTTAAAGCTCACAAATCAATCATCTCTGACACACACACACACACACACACACACACACACACACACACACACACACACACACACACACACACACACACACACACACACACACACTTAGTGCAATACACACAAGGAACCATATAGTAGGAGTAGGTGCTAGTCTACTGCTGCTCTTTTGTCCTGTACTATTTCTATTGAAACCTATTGAATTACTGAGCAGCCAAAAAATGTCATTAAATATATCAAAACAACAAGCCTGCATTTGCCCACAACTTATATCACTTTGCATTACAAAGTATTAACTTATGAGCATAATCATCAAGATTAGCAAATCAAGACAAAGTGCCTGGTTAATCACACCGAAATCACACAGGAACGAGCTGCTCTTCAACTCCCAATAAATCATTAACGTTCTCTCCCCTACAGAGTTGCACACTGGAACTGATTTGAGTGGATCAATTGACTAATTCTTGGCCATCCCAGTGAGAGCTCTAAATAAGACCTATGCTAAAATGTGCTGATTTCAGCCAGCTTTTGACTGAGACCTGTACAATTCTACAACACTCAGCATGTAAAGATGGATAATGAGAGTGTGAATGAAGAAAATTCGCTGTCAAGATAAAGACATTTCTTCACATATCCAACAGGTATCATTCATTCATTTTCATTTCCCCTGTTGTCTTATTGAATAATTTACACATGCTTTGCATTTTGATCGCATCAAGATAAGATATTAACAACATGCATTTACACTCGAGGTCTCCAGAAAGCATGAATGAAAATGGATTACACATAATCCATTTAATATCCATCAGCTCATAATACTTGTTGCCCTGTTTTCAGCTGTTTAATACAAAGAATGACTTCAGCCAAAGCAACCCTATTATTATATTCCACAGATCTGTCAGAATTGATAATATGTAGTTTGTTTTGTGTTTTTGTTTGTTTGCTACAGTATGTTGGCCTTCCTCAATCATTGCATGACAAGAATTGTTTGCCCCTTTGGAATGCCTAAAGTTTTAGCATTTATAATTTTGAAAATGTGGCCCAAATCATTTTGCCTAAATCAATAATACTGAAATTGTACTTTTTATGTCTTTATTAAACATATCAATGAATCATTGAGAGTCTAGGTTGGAAAAAGGATGTGAACCATTGTGTTTGATAATTAGTAGAACCACCATTAGCACGAAATTTTCCCCGTATCTGTTGATCAGTCTTGTTAACAACTTCTATTAAGCCTAGACAATGTTGTGAACATTTTCTTAAATTCTGGGTTTTCAGTGATTGCAAGCTATTCAGACCTTGAGGCAACTTTCTCCATTATGTTCCACACTTCCAAGCACAACAGATAACTAATAACTGTGTGTTATTAGTTATTAGAGGCAGCATGTGCTTTTCTACTATTATGACTTAGATGATAATCTGGCTACATTTTCTGGAAATGATCCATGTAATAAGAAAAGATTTGAAATTCTTTTCTCCAAACTGGGGGTTACAGATCTTGTGTGTTATGATGTGTAGAATTACAGTAGTAGTGGCCTTGGTACTCAATTGTATTGTAGAGACACAGGTTGATTTACAATTGTATGCAATGCATTACAGATCTCCTAAAAGATCCATTTGAAATGCCACCTGGGGGCATTTTATGTGCATAATCCCTTTCTAAATGAAAAGTAAAAAACACATTGATAGACATTTCAGATGCCTCCTGACCTTGACGACTGAAAACTATGACAGCTGAGAAAGAAAACATTGCAGAAGTACAGAAAGGAAAGGAAATGGCACTTATAAATTGAGAAAGCATGAAAAGGATGCAGGAGAGCCCACAGAGAACACACACACACACACACACACACACACACACACACACACACACACACACACACACACACACACACACACACACACAGACACACACACACACAGACACACAGACACACACACACACACACACACACACACACACACACACACACACACACACACACACACACACACACATACACAAAGAGAACACTTAAAGTGGTGTTTAATTTTAAAAATGCTTGAGATTCCTCAGTTACAGATACAGACCTTGCCCCTTGTTTTTTGGAGTAGTCAGAACAGTGTTTGTGGAAGGCAGATGTTGTGTATGGTGGCAAACTTGGTATAGCTGCATGTGCAGTGCCTGATTTAAACAGTGGTGGAACAGACATAATCACAATAACAATCGTCACGGCTAATGACTGAGCACGCCCTGCCATGGCACACTCCATCAACCAAAGCCCAGCTGCAAGGACTAAGATGGTAATGAGGCATTTCTCGCTACTTACAGAGACACTGGAGCAGCTAATAGACCACAACCAGACTATTAGCATTAACATCAGTATGTGTGGCTAAGATAAATGCTTAATGATTCTGCACTGCATCAATCAAGTATTGAGGCTTGACTTACATCCAGTTATACTCTATGTATAGCCAGAGTTTTAGAAGAATAGCACACAGCATTATATTGTTATTAGGTTCAGTAAAGAAATAACCACATGACCCACACAGACAGCTGCTTGCTAGCAGGGTGCTGGCATAGATTTCACTGCTGAATCATGATAACCTGGGCCCATTAGCTGATGAGGCAAATTTAGAATTGTAATTCACTTACTGCTGCACGGTGTCTGCTACAATCATCCCAAGACACAGTAATTTACTGCCTGCTGTTTATCCCTGAGCACTTTTTGTTAGCTAGATCCTGCAAGTGCTGTGAGTTAATCAGATATGACTGTCTTTGAGGTCATTTCATAATCCTTTACTAAACTTTTGATGTAATTTAAGTAAAAAAAACACAATGTCCTGCAATGCTGTTGCTTCAAATAAAAAAATAATAATAAAAAAATCTATGATGACCTTGACAATAATAACTCGTCTCACTGCCACATAACATGTAGATTAAATATTTTTGTGGAAAATTCTAGAACTTTTCAAAGCTTTGCTTTGCTTTAATCAGATACTTTTGATTTAGCATAAATGAAAAACAGGCCTATTTGTGGTCTAATTGCAGCCTGGATTTTTTTGCATCACCCTATGGGGTTGTTAAATGTGTATACAAATTTCTAGCGAATGCCTGCTGACAGCCATTCTACTACATTAGAAATGTGTCTGTGTTATATAAAAGATACTGGAGAAGTTAATCATAGAGGGATATCCATACAAATCACGACCAACATTCATGTCAATGCAGGACGTTCTAACACGTTTTTAGGGCCTTTGGGTGTGGAGGAGTAACTGACTGTGGCACAGTTGGCAATGTAGGATTTTGGCTCCTGTCACACACTCTCACTCCACCCGAGCACATCTCTTGTTGTCTATGTCAAATATTAGAAGATCCTAAATTATTTATTTAACATCTATTTTTAATGTGAGTTATCAAATTCCATTGCTGTTTACCAGGGAATCATTTTACAGCCAAGAATTATAAAGCAGAATCACTTCTGCTGTTAGGTACAAGTCTAAAAACAACATTTACAGTACAGAACAGTAAATCACCAACATTTTTTTTTTACATGTTATCATTTCAGTAACATTTTAAGTGATAGAGGGGACTGTTTTTAAATTCTGTATATACAATCTGTGATGTAAAGTGACGGCAGATTGTGAGTGCAAATTTTATAATACATAACCAACATTATTCAACTTACCAATGTTAGATAAGATTATTCAACATCATCCATCTTATTTAGGAAAAAAAAGGACTGTGAAATGTTCAGAATAGCAGCAGTTATTATTTTTGTTTGACTGGACCACATATAGATTTCATTTTCAAAAATACCATGTTACTGTATGTTAATGCTTTTTGTTAACTGGACCAATCAAGTGGCAAGTGAATGCAACCATAATGACTGCTGGTTAAAAAATGTCTTGAATTTCTGCTAAGGCAGACGGAATTCTATATATTACTATTATTATTACTAGTAATACTGACTATCACACAGAGGTGATTAATTCTCAGGTCACACTATTATCCCATTCAAAGGGACACAGATTTGTATTTTTAAAGTGTTCAAAAGAACAACACCAAGAAATGGTAAAAACATGCTGGAAACGTAGAGTATTATGTATGAAAAAAACTTTAGTCAGTGCTGGAAGGCAAAGTTTTTCCTTTAACTTTTTCTGCTGCTGGGACAGTGCATTTTAAATTTTCCTTCTTATTAGCTTTAAGAGAAAGAAGATGAAAGACCAGTGAGGGCATGAGTAATGTGTTGCATGCTATAATGAATGTGACCATGACAACAAGCTTGTCTTATGACGGCCACAATGGTTTATGGACATACATACATCTCATACATATGTGGCTCTTCCCCAACAGGGAGTCACACAATTGTATCAAATATCTTTGTTTGCTATATAATTACAATTTCTCTTCTAAGAGGTCCAAACCTGATTCAGCCTGACATGGCTCCTGTGCACAAAGTGATGTCCATAAAGACATGGCTGGGGTGGAAGGAATCCTTATGGGATGAATTGGAACACAGACACGCCTTCTTGCCCAACCTCAGTACCCGACCTCATAAATGATCATCTGGCTGATTTTAGTGGAAAGCTTCCCCAGAAGAGTGAAGGTTATTATATTCGACAAGCAAGTTCTCTCTCTCTCTCTCTCTCTCTCTCTCTCTCTCTCTCTCTCACACACACACACACACACACACACACACCACTTTGGTTTTTTGAGAGTCTCTTGAGAGTATATAGTGACTCTAATTAAAGGGCACCTAGCATAAACACTGGCTAACTAAAAGGAAGGATATACATAGTAGATATATAACATTACAATACAATTACAATTTTCTCCAAACCCACATCACAAACCTCACTCTAAACTACTGTATTTCTGATTGTGAACAATATTATTCTAGGACTAATTTCCTTGTTGGTGAGTTGTTATAACAGGTATGCAAGTGTTCATGACTCACAGTTGATAACTGTGGCTCAGTCTGCGCATGCATGCTGTGTGTGTGTAAATGCGCAGTGCGGTATCAATGTGAGCAGACAGAAGTGGAGGGGAGAGGGCAGCGCTGCAATATTTCAGCTTACCCCGACTCTGTGGCTCACTCTCTAGATTTGACTCATGACTGGTCTCAGTCCTGTGCAGACTACCACTGACAATTTCTCATTATCTCGCTTTCTCACAAACACACACGCAAAAGGAGAAAGGATGCTGCAATGTCAAGGCAATGAGGGGCTAGAACACAGACAAATAGGACAAATTGTTACAAGGTTAATGCAAAGAATCTAGGGAAAGACTGTCAGACTGTGTTGGATCTGGTCTTGACATGGATAGAAATACAAACAGCAAGCCATCTGATCTGTGTTTAAGAGTAAACCCCATGTGAATACAAGAGGATAGCAGCTTCCCATTGAACCAAACCTACAGCACCTTTGCGCACAGGAGAAACCTCACACCCCTGCTGTCTGTTAATAGCCTGTCCTCCCACAGAGCCGCCTCAGTATGACATCGGTAAACAACAAATGCACATGATTTGAAAATTGCTTTGACAGGGTTATTACAGCCAGGCATATTCCTGACTTTAATATGAACAATTTAATTCAAAAAAGGCGAGTGAATAAATAGAATGTACTACATTTTATGTGACTTGTAATCTAGGGAATAAATATACACTGACTATGAAGCGTGTTCATAGCTTATAAAGACTTTTTGTGAGGGATATAACATTTTACAGATATTTAACAAATAAAGATTTGTCTTAATGTAGAATAAAATGAGCAAATTTTAAAACACTGCTGCAGGGAACATTAGCATAAAACCACTAACTGTAGAAGTAATAGCTGGCATAAAAATTCAATTCATGTCAGTGCTTGAGGAAAAATGAGGTACTGTATTATTCAGCATTCTGGATGTCAGTCTTTTAGATAACTGTCTGTATAAGCACAGAAGAAGAAGAGGTTTCGGCTGGCATAGCTAACTACAGAAATATAATAATGATATTTTACCTACAAAGAACGAAGTATCTTTTTTACTTTCTTCTACTCTCTCTCTCTCTTATGCACATACGCAGACACCAGTTTAAATATAATGAGTGAAATCAAGTGAAATGTTGTAGTTTTGAGCCAGAATGGAGGTCCACATAGAAATGAACGCCTTTAGCTCAGAATTGTAGGGATCAGCTCTGGTCCACAGAGAAAGGCTTTACAGGATATAAAGTGGTTTGAAGAGACCACAGAGGCAGAACCCCCAATCCTACAGATTATCCAGAGGAAGTCAGTGATATACAGGAAAGGAAGTGAATAAAGTAGCCAAAAAGGTTTCTCAAATAAACATGTATTGCTTCAAATGAAAATAACCCAAGACAATGTTATTATTAAAATAAGCAACTTGAGAAAGTATGAAATAATTTTGTTTTTGAAAGTATTGTTGAAATCTAGCCACAGGGGTTGCAAGACAGTGACGTCTGTGCCAGTCCCAAGCCAGATAAAAACAGAGGTTTGCATTAGAAAGGGCATCCGGTGTAAAACGTGCCAAAATGAATCATGCAAATCGTCAGTGAGAATTCCATACAGGATCGATCGTGGCCTGGGTTAACAACGACGGCACTGTTGGCCTAAAGTGTGCCCACAAAAATTGGACTGCAGTTGGTCAAGGAAAGAGGAAAGAGCAGGTGTATAGGTCTGAGAATAGGACAACTTAACATTAGTACAATGGCAGGGAAAGGTGGAGAGCTGGCGGACATAATGGAGAGAAGGAAGGCAGATATACGATTTGTGCAGGAGACCAGGTGGATGGGGAGCAAAGTATGTAGTAATGGAGGGGATACAAATTATTTTACTATAGTGTAGATAGGAAGAAATATGGCGTACAAGTAATCCTAAGGGATGAGTTTGTTAGGGATGTTTTAGAGGTAAAAAGAGACAGGATACAGGATAATCAGACAGGATAATCAGGATAATCAGTTTGAAGTTAAAAATTGAAGCGGTGATGTTGAATGTTGTTAATGGTTATGCTCCACAAGTAGGCTGTGAGTTAGAAGAGAAGGAGAGATTCTTGCGTGAGTTAGATGAGGTGATAAAGAGTATTCCCACATAGACTAGGCAATCTGAGAAAGATTAGTGACTGCAAGGTGGTGGTAGGAGAGAGTGTTGCCAGACAGCATCGGATGGTGATTTATAAGATGTCTCTGGTGGTAAGGAAGAAGAGGAAAGGAGATATAGTAAAGAAGACCAAGTGTTGAAAATTGAAAAAGAATGTTGTGAGGAATTCAGACAGAAGCTGAGATAGGTTTTGGGTGGTCAGGAAGATCTTCCAGATGACTAGGAAACAACAGCAATAGTGATCAGAAAAACAGGTAGAAGGGTGCTATGTGTGTCAAAGCCAAACAGAAAGCATATGATGAGATGTATGCCAGGTTAGACACGAGGGAGTGAGTAGGACAGGTTAGCAAGACAGAGAGATAGAGATGGGAAGGATGTGAAACAGATAAGGGTGAATGAAGATAGACATGGAAAAGTGCTGACATGTGAGGAGTGTTAGAGAAGATGTGTAATGTGCAGAGAAGATGAAAGAAATATTTTGAGGAGCTGTTGAAGGAGGAAAATGAGAGAGAAAGACAGAATAAAGAGCTGAATATTGTAAAGCAGGACATAGCAAATATTAGAAGAGCGGAGGTGAGGAAGACTCTGAGGCAAATCAAGAGTGGGAAGGCTGTTGGTCCAGATGACATACGTGTGGAGGTGTGGAAGTGTCTCGGAGAGTTTCTATCTAGATTGTTCAATAGGATTTTAGAGAGTGAGAAGATACCTGAGGATTGGAGAAGTGTTCTAGTGATCTTTAAGAACAAGGGTGGTGTGCAGATTTGTAGCAACTACAGAGGTATAAATTTGATGAGCCACAATGAAGCTAAAGAGTAGGGAAAGAGTAGTGGAAGCTAGGCTAAGAAAAGAAGTTGATATTTGTGAGCAGCAGTATGGCTCCATGCCCAGAAAGAGACAGAGGAGACAAGGAGTTCAATGTGGAGGTGATGCTACATCAAGGATTAACTTTGAGTCCCTTCTTTTTTGCTATTTTGATAGACAGGGTGACAAAGGAAGTCAGACAGGAATCTCCCTGGACAATGATGTTCGTGGATGACATTGTGATCTGTAGTGAGAGTAGAGAGCAGGTGGAGGAACACCTGGAAAGGTGGAGGTCTGCTCTGGAAAGAAGAGGAATGAAAATCAGTCTTATTAAAACAGAATACATGTGTCTGAACAAGAAGGACGGAAGTAGAACAGTGAGGGTACAGGGGGCTGAGGTCAAGAAGGTGCGGGAGTTTAAGTATTTGGGGTCAGCCGACCAGTGCGACGGGGATTGTGGAAAAGAGGTGAAGAGGCGGATTAGGAACAAGCACATTAAAGGGACAGCACAGGTTGGCTGTTTTGAGGACAAGGTCAGAGATATATGGTTATGGTTAAAAGAGGACAAGAATTTAATTGTTGCAAGAGGATGCCAGGGATAGAGGTAGGTGAAAACAGATGATTCGCTGCGGCGACCCCTAACGGGGTTAACGCATAGAAATTGACTAAAACTCATAAGTATGTGTTGCATTCTAAAGATAATACCCTCTCATCGGCTGAAAGAATGTGACTCTTAACATTCTCTCTTTGCTGGCTAGGTGGCATTTGCAGTTAGTGTTATCATGAACGAAGTATATCAATCAAATATTTATTATATGAGGGATTTAAATATTAATACTTCCCCGGGTACACCCTCGTTCCACTCAACCGGCTCTCCTAAGTCACCCCTACTGCATGGCAAATTCCAAAACCTGAACAAACCTCAAATGTTTTGGAACAACTCTGGACTAATGAGACCATGGTGGAGATGTTTGGTCATTGCAGAGATCTATGTTTGAGGGGTTTTGAATTGGATGCGTTTTGAGCCACAGGAAAGGAAGTCAAGAGACTTTAAGTCATTGAGACACTTCTAGTTTATAACAGCATTATAGTCATTATTGTTAATATCTACTGCAACAGTTCTCACACCAACTTGCTAACTTAAACAGACATGATAACCAATTGTTGTAAACTTAAAGAAGCTGACATCCAAACTGTCACAATGATTTAACACAATATTTTTTAAGCTCCAATTAAGTTTGAGCTCACCTAAATGTGGAATTTCTCCTCTTTTCACCTACAATTCTCAGTTACACTAAAAAAGCTAAGTTTCAATGAATTTATTTAATTAGTTTATTCATGCAACTATCTTCACTGTCCACTTTGGCCTGGCCATGGATGCAGTGGGTCTGGAAACTATGACAGAGACGTTGGACAAACCTTGAATAGCAAACAAGACCATCCCTGGGCATTATGATAACATTATTTGAAATGTACTATAGGTAGATTATTAAATATTGTCCACTAGAACATTTTTACACAGCCCAATGTTTCAAAAAGGCTTTTTTAAATAAAAAAAAACTAAACACAACTGTACAAACTGAAACATGAAAATATAGGAAAACAAATAACACATGAGAAAACTGTAAACACAACCAAATGGAAAAGCATAACCGTAAAAAGGGACTGTAAACTAGAAAACTAGAACAAAAGTTTAAAATTTTAAAGCAGACAGGGCTATGGCACAAAGATATAAGTGCCTCTGATATCAGAAAGAAATACAATCTTTTAAACAGCTTTGCCCTTACCACAGTGAAGTGAACAGCAGGCGAGGCAGCAGGGCTACCTTTTAACAAACATCTTTGCCAGCTTTCAAGCATGGTTGCTTTAAGCTGCTGGAAAATGCTTCTTAGAAAAAACTCAAGCCCAGGAGAAAAACTCAGCACATGTAATTAACCAAATAACCTGCACTGGGAGTAAGGGAGAGAAATAGAGAGAAATTCTCCTGGATTTTCTTTTACTTATTTGATAAAAGAACTAATGGGCTAAAAATGGGGGCCAGACACTCCAGAAGCAAATATTTGACGTAACCAAAAACTGAGATACTTGGAAAATATTAACTATAGGAGAGTCCAATTAGCATAGTTTGGTTAACAGAAAGGTGTTCATGATGTGTATACACAAATGTGTATATTAACTACCAGGAAAGTGTAATTATATCCATGGTCAGTATCCGTGGATCTGTAATTAGTCACATACTTTCTTAAAAGCCTTTTAGCAATAGATAATGGGATAATTGAATTACTGATAACCTTTTAACCATACACAGGCCTCAGACACTTTTGTCTATTAACCACACATATCTCAGATTCCTAAAAGACTTCCATTCACCGCACAATTTGCAACAGTGAGTTTTTGTGATGGGATATTAAAATGCAAATGTTCTGTATTATGATGTATATTGCTTGTACCATGCAACCTTCTCTTCTCCTCTCCTCTCCTCTCCCTTTCCTTCCTCTCCTCTCCTCTCCTCTCCTCTCCTCTCCTCTCCTCTCCTCTCCTCTCCTCTCCAGCATGTCAGACATTAAATGACAAATAATCTACTCAACCCTAAACAATAAAATGTTTCTTCTCTGTCTGGCCGACAATGGGCATTGCACAGTACGGCAAAAAAAAAACAACAAAAAAAACCCATCACCAAGCCTTCTCAGGCTTCACAATCGGCTAACTTTTTCACTGCTATTGATTATTGTTTCTGCTGTTCATTCTTAGTCATTTCTATTTCCCTGACCGAATCAGCAACAAGGATAATGGTGCATGCTGAAAACCTGAAAAGGTTTGATATAAGCAGGTTGGAATCTCATATGAGCTAAGGGGTTAGTTTGAGCTCCAATTCAACAGAAGAGATTACCATCTGTAGAGTCCACACACGATCACAAACACACACACACACACACACACACACACACACACACACACACACACACACACACACACACACACACACACACACACACACATGCACACACACAAAACAACTGAATGAAATGAGAAATGAGAAGACAGAGATAGGATATTTTAAAGTGAACACACATTTCCTGGTGATAAGGGCTGACAGCCCACAGGGGGTCTTTTGCTTTATGTGAAAGATTTCTCTTCGGAACTCATCACTGAAACTCACCCGACTCCTTCGCGAATAGTGCCTGCGACAGGCACAGCAGCTTCCATGCCCAGTGAAATGACAATTTAATTAAATGCTACAAAGCATTCAGAAGAACAGCACAATGTGTAAGACTTCACAGAGTAGCATGAGTTTAAGAAGCCATGCACTCATATTAAATATCACAGGGATACACAGAAGGGAATAGGATTTCATGGGACACAGATAAAGCATAGTCCTCAGTAAGAACCAGCATGATTTTAACAGGATTGCATAATTTAAACCATCATCAGTTTCAACCTCTTATCTAGGTCAAAAGAAACTGGCCTACTATAAAGCAAGGGGTGTGTGGGGTGGGGGTTTGAATTGCTTGGTGATGTGGCAAATCATATAGCAAGACACTTTTTTTTTGTTTAAATTTTTGTTTTTATCTATTATTTAACAGGTAACAAAATGAAAATAGTAATATATGCATCTGATCAGCCATTTGTACTCTAACAATAAATGTAACAAAAGCAATTGTCAGTGTCATAAATGTGTTTATTCAATATTAAACCTATAACTATGTTATATTTGTATACAATAATTGTAAATCATTACTATATCAATGTCACATTAGTGCCAACTCACTCGCTGTGTCATTTTGACTTCCCTGTCTGTGATTTTTTATTTATATTGACATGTCCCTTTGTAATTCTAGTTTTGTTTTCACCCTGTTTTGTCACTGCTGTATTACACAACTGTGTGCAATTGTTTTGCTCATCATTAGTCATAGAAACACAAGCAGGGTCCAAATAAAGAAAGACAAATAGGCCTTAGACAAAAATAGAAAATAGAACTTAGACAAATGCATGCAAAAACCTCACAACAAAACAACAAAATTGCATGACATACACAGACAATCTAATTCAAGGCAAACACAAATGGACAGGGTCAGAGGTGCAACTAGAACAGAAGCACAGGGAGTACAAAGATTAACCAGTTAAACTACCATGCATTAAGCAGGATAATTCATAACACTATTTATTATGATACTATACATTTTGGGACATGCATGAGTCTGAGGATATAATTATCTGCTGTCATGTTATGAAAAAAAGTTGGTTTGTAAATTGATGATACTGTCAAAGCTGTTTTTAGAGCTGCACAGCTGGTTAAGCAGCTGGTCAGATCTCGCTGTGATTGACAGATCCAACAGCAGTGTCCATGCACTGCCACCATGTACCTGCACCCATTCTGTGCATTCATAAACAGCACATATTCTAAATAACAGTCTAGTCAACTACTTTCTGGCTCTCCTCTGTTACTGTGGAATCTGACATCTTACATGCCTAAAGTGATGAGCTTGCATATACAAATACATTTCCCTCTAGACCAGACATCTATGACACAACCCTGACTGTTTCTTACTATTTTTGTATTGTCAGGGTGACTCACAGAAGGTCAGGAATGTTTAATTTAGGAACAAATTATTATATAGGATATGCAGGAATGAATCAGTTTTTGTCTGCTAGCTAAGTGATCATGTATTATATTTTTATTTTAAATCCTATGCAATGTAGCTTTCAATTTGAGCTTGTTTTACTTCAGCTGTGGCTCCATAAATATAGTATTAAGTGGTGTGTTTTTGAGCCCTTACGTCAGAGCACAGACAGACCTGCGAGGTCATGGCTGAAATCGCATTGCCATAAATAGTGTGTTCTTCCATCCAGACTCATCTCTCATGTATAGCCTTAATATGATTTCGTTGCTGTTCTATCTATATCCCAGCAGACTCCCACAGACACAACTGAGTTAGGCGTAGTTTGGTGGAGTCGCCTGTCTGAAACAAACCCCCCAACCCCCCAGGGAACACATGTCCCTAGCAATAATTCGACCAAGCCTATATATATTTATACATAACCACTGATATCCGTCTGTGTCTTGTGCTTTTTTACTTATTTCATTTAACATTTATCCAGGAATCATTAAATAAGATGAAAATATTTTATACGGCGTTCTGTAAAAAAATAGCGCAACTAGTGGAACACAAACGGTTAACAGATTTACCCCCTGCAATGAATCCCGCCTCTGTAACTCAACTCTCTAAAAGGATTGGCCTTTGCCTTTTTTTGAGTTCTGCCTCTCTAACCCACGTCGCTGTTTGATTGGCTTTGTCTTTCTCGCTAATGTGTTGAGGGCGGCTGCAGCTATATTCCGTTGTATAAAGCAATATGCAACGTGATTATGCAGGCTACCGGTATGTGAGGAAGAAAGTATTCTTATAACAACAGTTTTATGCACAAAATACAGGGAATGTTGCCCCCACCAATGTCAAATAAATTATGTCCCCACCAATGTCAAATAAATTATGTCCCCACCAATGTCAAATAAATTATGTCCCCACCAATGTCAAATAAAGTATGTCCCCACCAATGTCAAGATCAAACTTTCACCATTGGTAATGTGTCATGCTTACATTTTCCAAATTTCAAAGCTGTTTGTTTGAGCTTCTGCCTAAATGTAGGTCTGCGCTGCATGAACAAGAACAAACTTAGCAGAGCTCGATAAACAGCTTCGAGCTCTTCCTTGCCACAGTGCTGACAGAGTGCATGATTGTACATATGTGTGAGAAAGGGAGCAGGCCTCACCCTGTTCTGTGTCATATTCCTCCACAGTGGAGACGAAGTGTGGTCTAGAGTAGAAGTTGTGAGGGCCGGGCTGCTGAAGTCCACCTAGGCTGTAGAAGGCACGCTCTGTGGCGGCACAGCTAGAGAAGGCCCTGCGGCTAGGGATGCATGGGTAGCGTGTCCAGCTATTCATCTCCAAGTCAAAGGCCTCAAATGCGGTCACTGGCATCTTGCCCTGACGTCCACCTGATGCCCAGACAAGAAACAGATTGAACAGATTAAGAGACTTGGGGTTAACAGATTTTCTCATTTTCTCATATATACAGGTGCATCTCAATAATTTGAAATGTCATAGAAAAGTTCATTTATTTCAGTAATTTAGCTCAAATAGTGAAACTTGTGTATTTTATAAATTCAGTAAACACAGACTGAAGTAGTTTAAGTCTTTGGTAC
>NC_062540.1:11866798-11876798 GCF_022655615.1 Tachysurus fulvidraco
GACACTATTTAACATGGAAATCAGACACATTGTAATTACTGACAGTTCAACTCGATCTGAGAGTATATAATACATATATATGTATATGTAAACACACACTTTATAAGGAATGTGAACAAACGGTGGATTTTTTAGAGACTGTGTCTGTAGACCATGCTCTGGTCACAGTGACAAGCTTGTGTTGCAGCTTGTTTGGTTGATGGCTCATCAGTTATATCTCTCCTTAATGATCTGGGTGGCTGTGAGATGTATACAGTTGCTTGAGGGTGGTGGTGTTTTATGATGTCATTATCTTAGCAGTGCTCAGGAAAGAGAACATGTATGGATCGGTTGTGCAATGGGTCAGCGAAAGTTATGATACACAGATTCTGAAATTCAAAGATTTTTTGTTTTCGGAGAAAAGAAAAAGAAATATATTGAAATGTACTTTTGTTAACAAATGAAAACTTTTATAACCCAGGGCCTGCTGGTGTATTCTGACTTATGCTCATACACTTGCTTGTACGTTTTTCATAGTTAATGAATAATGCTTTACAGTGAATAACTGATCAATAATCTAAATGTTTAAGAGAAAAAGAAGTATTTGCTAAACAGGTGAATCAAAAATGTGTTTTGTTGCATAAGACATATATTTTTGAGATATTCTTTATTAAAATATTCATTAATTTATCTTCAGTAACGAGGTAGTTAAAAAAACCTTGTTGAATTTGCTTAATTTACTGTAAATGTGTATTTTAGTTTCACATTACTGAATTGAGTAACATGAACGCAACATGTTTCATACATCCATCATGATTTGAGTGTGTATTTTCAAAGCATGAATAAACTAAAACACTAAGCAGACAGGAGAATTAAACCCTCATTCCCATTAGTACTTAATTTACATGAAATGCTTGCGATCAGTATTTAGAATTTCTTTTAATAAAGCATAGCATAAGCAATGAAATCACATTTTGGTGAGAAAAGTAATTTTTTTTATGTAAACTATATGTCATAATATTTCTTAAATCGGACTGAACATATATACATTTGTTTACAGAGTAATACACCTCGGATAGGATGCCAGTCCATCAGATTGCACACACACAGTCATGTCACTGGACAATTTAGCATGTTCAATCCATTTACTGTTTTTTGGATAGTGAAAAGAACTGGAGACACAGAGAAACCTGAGCCCAGGATCAAATATGTGAGGAGCTGTATCAAAAAGACTAAAGAGGACACATTTCATGAATCTAGTGGATAACAATGAACCCACTGCTAGGTATCCTTCAGAAACTCCAATGGTAGGCTGCAATATATCATTAGGTGTCAGGAAACGGTGCCTGCGTGGGAACAGTATCCAAACCCACATGCAGGGGTAGAAGCTAGACAGGGGTTTTATTAATAAAATCTCAAAACCAACATACACAGGAAAACATTGGGGTGGGAATGGAGCAACTAAAATAAAAAAACAAAAACATTAAATGGAGAACACCAGGTAACACAACAAACAACAAGGACTCACAAGAAAAAAAATTAACACGCAAGACAACAGGTATAAATAGGGGAGGTAACATAAGGAACAGGTGTGTAGAGGCAGGAACAGGCAAAGGATCGAGCGGGGAAAACACATGTAAAAAAAAAAAAAACATAAACAATAACACATGGCACAAGACAGAAAACAATTATAAGTATAATAACACATAATAAATGGCATTAGATTTCATCTAATGAAGAGTTTAAAACATTTATAAAATATCAAGAAACACAATTGATTTTTGTGTATAAACACAGGTATGTCCACATTTCCTCACTGATAAATTATTTCAAGCTGCTGCACTGTTTAGAAACTCTTCACAAACAAAACTTTCATACAGATGATATACCACTTTTATAAATATAAAATTTATAAAACAAAACAAAAAAAAAATAAATACTGCACATCCTTGTTCACAAATGCATTTAATTCAATCAATAAACTGTAAGACAAATTTGTCTCCAGAGAACAGAGAATGGGTGAGCTTACCGAGAACGTAGAGCTTGTTGCCACGCAGGAAGGAGAAGGCTCCATAGCGTGGAGTGGGCATAGAAGCCAGAGATAGCCACTGATCCTTAACTGGCTCATAGACTCTCACCAGTGCCTGCGGACTGGTGTCAGAACCCATACCCCCCAGTGCGTACACCTTGCCCTCTAGAGAGAGAGAGAGAGAGAGAGAGAGAAAGAGAGAGAGAGAGAGAGAGAGAGAGAGAGAGAGAGAGAGAGAGAGAGAGAGAGAGAGAGAAAAGACAAAATTATTAGTTTTGCTGAACTCTCGTGGATGCCGTCTTTCCCCTGCTGATAAACAATAAAAGATAGATGACTGAGTGGATATGAATCACTTTGTGTGCTACAATGAGTGTTCTGATGTTTCCTCTTTTCAATAGGGATATTTATGTTTCTGCTGAAAAAAAATCTATACCCAGTATTTTATTCTACTTAGCTGATGAATATTGAATGTAATTAATTAAATTTATTTCAGTTTTATTTGTTCAGAACTTTGAACAATAGACATTGTCACAAAAGAGCTTTAATATAATAGAAAAATTCAGGATTTAAATGATAAAGATTCAATGTATCCCTTAATGAGCAAAACAGAGGCAATGATAAAGATGAAAAAGGGAACCCATGCTCATCTGTGTGAGACCAGATAATTTGATTATGAAATCACACTATAATCTATTCTATTAGATATATAGAATATAAATGTCTATGATTTTTTGCAGTGGCTCACACTAAGAAAAGTCATGTGGAATGTATTAGTGTTAGTTGTCCTGATTAAGGCAGCCAGACCTTACATTGATCTTTCAATGATATGATTATTAGTACACCTAATTACTGCTACACCCTGCCCCAGATTGGCCATAGGATGATTGTAATCCTGATAGCCCGGTCTGACTGATTTTACCTGCTTTTTCCCCCCAAGTGACAAGCAAATCCTGCAGGTCCTACAAATTATGCTTGGTCCATACAGACAATCATGATAGGGTAATAAATCATGAACCCACAATTCTTACAAGGCTACTGATCATTATTCACTTTGTTTCAATCAGGCTTCTGTAAATAAAAGCAATGAGAACTGGAAAGCAATGTAGAACAATGGACAAGAATCAACCAGGTAGAGCAGAGATGAAAATGTAAAAGAAAAGCTGTCCAAGGGGATGATACAAAATCTAGCAAAGTGCAGCAAAAAAAGTAGTTTTTAAAAATAGTTTATCTTAAAAATAACACAAGTCAATCTGATCCTGTGGGAGGCTATTTAAAGGTCCAAGATGACCGCATAAATGTTTATCAGCCTACATGGTCTCTATATTTAAGAAATATCAAAAAGTGGAATAGCGATAAACAGCCTGCGCAGATAATCTGTACATGAACACAATTGTGAATGTGATAGCAACTTGTTTATGCAAGGCTCTATAAACAAGAAATCATTATATTTATATCGAGACATTCAGGACACAATATGGTGAGTTAAATGTATATTAAGCCTCAGCACTATTGTGATGTTGCTTTTCTAATTAAATTAGTAGACCAGAATTAACTGTTGCATATTATAACACTATTATATGAGACATAAATTTATTTAGTGGCTCAATACTAGAACTAGTGTGTACAAGACCACAGTGAGACACTGCATTAGCACATAGATCTCTCTCTATCTCTTCACACATGAACACAGCTTGACTAACACAGCACAGCAGCAGTTATTGCTGACTCAGCTATGTGCTCTGTGCTGTGGACAGTGGTGTAATTGCAACTCAGCAGTTACTAAATGGATAAAAGTGAAGTGCTTGGAGACGTTTATGTGGAAAGGATACTTACGGTTTCTTTACCACAACAGAACATTCATACTGCCGTAAATGCAAGTTCTTTACGTATAATAGAGATTATACACACCAGGAAGGTGTGCAGGACATAAGGGTAAGACTAGAGCTATGTATTAGCACTGAAAACCTGCAAAAAGCACATAAAAATTTGCACAAATATAAGATTGCATTAGAGTATGAATGAGTTGTTAGATATAATTATTAACACGATACGTTTATCAGTCCCTCCAGGATTTCAAGAAGTGCTCTATGATTATTGCAGCCAAAATACTTTAAAATTGCTGCAGCTACTTCCAAATTTTTAGGTTTTCTGGTTTTGTTCTTTTTTCAGAAAACTACTTGAATTAATTTGTTGACGTGAATAAATTGTGATGACATCTCATGATGTGACAGCCCAAATCTGTAGAAAACCTGTGCTGATTTGGATAATTGTAAGTTCCAACAAATATCACTGGGTTTAATTGATTTTGTGTTCATTTGTGATTAAATATTAACCTGAATGGTCAGGGTCATGCTAGTTTAAATTAGGCTACCATCTAAATGTGTTAGATAATATCAGGAAGGTGCAAATATAAATAATAAGCGTGAATTTAGCAGATAGGTGCATTGTGTCACATCCCTAATGTACAGTATATACACTTGACATAAGTTAATAGTCTGCTTTGAATAGTTAAATTGAATACCTTGGACTATGTTAATATCACACTGTATATCCTGTAGCTTACTGCGTTTTGTACTTATCTCACTAGTCATGTGTGAGCTTTGTTGAATTCATGGTTGAATGACTCTGAGATAGGATGAAGTGACTGTAGCCCAGAGACCAACACACACACACACACACACACACACACACACACACACACACACACACACACACACACACACACACACACACACACACACAAAGAAGAAGAAAAACACTTCTAGCAGAAACAGAACATTTCTGTCAGCTGTAGCCGCACTTCAGTTATGGATTCTTCCCGGATCCTCGTCTGCTGTGACCACAGGAAGGGGGTTCAGTGTAGTATCTTGTAACACAGACCTTAATGCTCTAAAATCTGTTAATGTAGTAAGGTGTATTTAAGGTGACTTAAAAAAGCACTAATTTATTTCTCAATATTCAAAGCCATCATGCCCATGTTATTATTTGACTGCATTTCTAATGTAGGTGCCACGGTGGCATAGAGATTAGTGTGGCTGCCTCACAGCTCCAGGATCCCTAGGTTGATTCTGACTTTGTGAATGTGCCTGTGTGGTTTTCTCTTCAGTTTTCTCCCACCTCACAAAAACATGCTGTAGGTAGAGGCTGAGCTGAATTTCCCCTTAAGTGTGTGTTTCTGGAGCTGAGCATGTATACCAGCTTTATGCAACAGTATTAAAAATGTAACTAGACAAGTTTAATTTTCAAAAATGAATAATAAGCCTGTATATAAATTAATGTTCTAAACCTGTGCTTTATTGTAACATACAGATCAACTCAAAAGTCAGTCTTTGTCCAGTCCAATAAACTACCACAATAAAACCAGTCAATGAGTCTGAACATTGTGGGCCAAGCTATTGGAAATCACCCAACCACCTGCCAATTTCTGCCTGTTTACACCTACAGTACTGGCTATCACCACACAGGTACGGGGGAGTGAAGGCCACCACATACAGAACCTTTTAAAAGTGCTAACTGCTCTCTTTCACACACAAGTTCGCAAAAAGCTATGGAATAATATTGCTGAAAGGAGAAAGAGAGAATTGCATTCCCTTCCTCCATTATAGTCTTCAATCCTCTCTAGATATCTACAATATGAAATTCATGGTGTACTAAAAGTACCTAGCTTGTAAATCTCCCACCACTTCTTTTATTATAGAGTGTATTTTCAACCCCAAAATAACAAACTGTAAAATGCTACAGTAATGAATATATTAATAAAATGTACAGCAACCAGACCAAGTCCTTGGTCTGTTAAAGCTGGTGAATGTGTGGCTGAATGTTAATAAAGCCAATATATGAAGCAAGTGACAAAGTCCATATAGGCCACAGTTTCTCCCATGAGTGTTTCAATAGGCGTTCTACTTTATAGCAGGGGATATCACAGCCAGAACCCCTCAATCAAAATAAGGTGATGCAGGATAGCCACTCAATATCACAATAGGAGATTTTGCAACGTTCTGGGAATTTAAGATCAGGAACTCAACAGTGCTTGAAGGTGTGTGGATCTTGAGAAGCAGTTTTACCTGGTTTCCAGCATCCCCCTACTGAGCTTGTTACATCTAAAATCCAATAAATCTTGCAGAGACCCTACACCCACACTCACAGTGCCACCACCCAATCCAAGCCATTCATTGTGGGATCTATTACTCTGAATTATGGCCACAGCTCTGCACTCTAATCTCTTCTTGTCTTCCATAGAGGCCTTGTTACTTACAGTATGAACCTCCAGATAATTATAAATGGTGAGGAATATAGGGAATAATAACAGAGTGAGTACATCTATTATATTTAAAAGCACACATACATACAGTAATGGGGATTGTCACAAGTTCTTGTGAACAAGCTGTTATTATAAAAATTAGAATGTATAAGAACAAGCACATTATAAAAACCTGTGATTTTAATTACTCCCAGAACTACTCGCAGAGCTTCTGTAATGAAAAATTACCTTCTGATTAACCAGAATTGATCATTGTTGTTGTATAATGTGCAGTAACCAGTGGCTGTTTATTCAGAGGGGCAGGTGGGACAGATCCCTAACATATATGTCAGATTTTTTTAGTAGCGGAGGATCAAAAGGTTATGACACAATATGACTGTTGATTTAAAAACATGCCACAGCCACAAAGTTCTGGTTTTAAAACAAATAATTCTTACAAATTCTCACAAAAAATTGTGTCTTTAATTCGCTAAGAAATATAATATTACCATGAACACAATTAACCATTTTTACCATGAACATAGTTAACCTTACACAAATGTTTAATGGTTAAAGATAACACCTTCAAACTTTTTGTCAGGATCTAGCCCGGACTTTGGCCATGTGCTTTTTTGTTTATGCTCTGTGTTCACATGTCTGCCCCGCTCTTGTCTATTCCTTCCCGCCTCTGAATCCTTGTCTTTTGTCATGTCTTTGTTCCTTTTTTGTGTGTTTTATTTAATAAATCAGTTTAATTTAGCTATCCTGCATTTGGGTCTGTTTTTATTCCCGCACCCCTGACACTTTTGATTCTTATAGACAAGCACTTTGGCATCTCAGACAGCAGCAATGAGTTTTAAAGTGCCTACTTTCATAGAAGCCATTAAGAGTTACTCTGAATGTGACAAAAGAATTTCAAGGCGGAAATGTTTTCTCTCAAAAAGAGCCGCCAGATACTGGATGACTATGTTATTGTTTGTTATTGTAATTGAAGAGACAGTGTCATAAGTGTGATAATGTCATCCTAAGCCAGCAAAATTTATGTTCACACACCAGTCCTGTAATGTACAAACAAGTACCTGCACAAAATACTAAAATACTGTACTCTCATAGATCTTTACATCTAATACTGGAGTCCAGCTGGTGATTTATGTTCCCTTGTGTGTTAAGCTACAATCCGACTCATTGTGTTGATATTTCAACATTCTCTCTTCTTGCCTCTTCTTGTTTAAGCCTCTCCATGACTGACATACACAAACATACATACACACATCGTCTGTAATCATCATGCACTCGTAATTATCACTCTCATTTCTGTTGCTGTAATACTTGCTGCTGTGCAGAACTGGTCCTACATTTAATCAGAGCCATCAAAGAAATAATGTGCTGACAAACGTGAAAATTGAACATCAAGTTCATCAGATGAAGAGATGCTTCCATAACAATAACAATGACATGAAGAATTCAACCAGCTGCCACCCTTCATGACTGATACACATACACACAAACACTCATACGCACTCAATCAGTCTCTAAGGGGGAATCAGACATGTGGAGCTATTGGCCACTCTATCCCAGAGAGAGAGAGAGTGAGAAATAGAGAGAGAAAGATGAAGAATTTTGGTCTGTCCTTCACCCTCTGATCAATATTTCCTGACATTTTTGGGGTTACGGTACGTGTCAGATGGCTATTGAGATGTGCGCTAAGTGCTCTGGATGGGGAGGGTGAGACAACATCGATAAATGTTGATGGATCAATCTATAGAAAGGCAAAAGCAGACTTAAGTAAAGAACAAAGTAAAGTCAATCACCTGCTAACACAAGAAACATGCCATTGAAGAGGTATGCAAGAGCTTTCAAAATTCATGTCCTTTTAACACTTTATGACAAAAACAGGTGACTATGTCACATTTGTACACAAAACTGTGGTGTATGGATGGATGTCTTGATAAAATAAACACCATGAAAGATGGACAAGAAATACTATAATATATAGTATTCTATATTAATCTCAGTGCATTCACAAATTAAAACACAGTCTCTCCTATTCCCAAAATTCCTATTCTAAACACAACACCATTTCACATAAAGATTATAAACCTCGCAGAGCAGACAATGTGTTTTTGTTTGACATCCAGGGTCACTGGCCAGCATTGATCTGTGCAGCAGAGTATAGATAAGCAAACATGTCATATGACCAAGGTGACTTTGCAGTATTTTCTTTCATAGGAGAAAATCTTTAGCAGCCATAAATATTATCCTTAAAGACACCAACATCATAAAAATAACTACACCATACATCAATAACCAATTTCTTATTCAAAGCCTCCCTTCACAATCTCACTCTACAGATTATTCCTCTGTCTTTTTAATGTCTAAGTAGTCCCTGTTAATTTATTTATTCCCTTTCAAGCCTCACCACTTTCACTGGTTTGCTTTTATCCCCTTTTGTCTTTCAAAATCTGTATTTCCACAGAATATAAATAATAAATTGCATCAAAGCAAATTCCAAATGACATTTATTTCTAGCTTTATTCCAATTATTAATTTAATCCAGTTATGGATTAAAAATGAGCTTCTGAAGTGTCAAGTATTTTCACATTGACCTTTACTCATCTCTTAGTGCTGAATGTACACATTCACATACTTATGCATGCATGGCTGCACACACACAGACCTATAGAAAAGAACAAAAGGAGCATAAGGATGATATAAACATAGACAGAGCATTCAGGAGGCCAGTGCATTATTGAAGAGATTAAAATAAATGATATTTGAGGCAAAACTTTCTGATAAATAGTGTGACAGTACTGTAGTTAGTCTCTCAAGCCATGTAACCAAGATATTCTATAAAATCTATTCACTCAGTTTCTTGTTTCATGTCACGTTTCATCTACTTGCCACATTCTCACTCTTTTATCCTTTCACCTTGTATAACTTTTTGCTATGATTGTGCATTTATTACCATAGCCATCAGAGCTCAGCAACATTATCCCACTTTCTCCCATTTTATTGAATGTTACTATAAATGTTACATAGTAATCTTATGAGCTTCTATATACATCCTCTTCTTCCAAGCTCCCTTCCCTTTTCCTGTCTGCTGAACCTCTCTAACCCTCATCTCTTCCTCTCCAGGGCAATGCATCTCCTCATCTCTTAATACAATCATTCACAGGTCTTCAGCTTTCACCTCTTTGATTCGCTCTATCCTGTCTCTCCCGATTTGACTCTGCAAGGTGAGACGGCTAGGAGGACAAAGTATGAGAAAAAAAATCCTAACATTAAATAGGGCTGAAACACAGTTAAAATAGGAGCTTCTATCTTCTATAACAGCTAATGTCTGAGTAATAAGCAATACTACCAAACAGCATATGTATAATAAATAAACAAACAAACAAACAAACAAACAAACAAACAAATAAATAAATAAATAAACAAACAAACAAATAAATAAATAAATAAAAGCACTGGATGAGATATTTTTATTGGTTTTGCTTCACTGAATGAACTGCATTTAGAAACAAATGAAAAATGACATTGTTTTTTACCCTTTTTGGCTGGCAAGTAAATTTGTACTCAAAGATTGTTCAATAATCCATTACAATAACACATACCTTTTTGCTAATGCTGTATATGCAGCGGCGTTTTGAATAATATTTCCAGAAAACTGCAATACACACACACACACACACACACACACACACACACACACACACACACACACACACACAAACACACACAGAATATACAAC
>NC_062540.1:12591798-12609298 GCF_022655615.1 Tachysurus fulvidraco
TGCACCTGGAATCCGGATTATAAATTAATCTAGATTATAAATTCAGATTTGTAGCACCATTTCTTCTTTAATGAAATTCATTGTAATTCCCAAATAGTCTCCAAATATCACATTTATTCAAATTGTCAGCAAATGCAATTGTAAATAAACCATTCAACGTTTAGATTATGCCACTATTTGGAAATTACAATTAATTTATTTTATTCAAACAAAGATGGCTCTACAAATCTGTGATTTTATAATTAAGAATAATTATATATAAATATATTTATAGAATATAAAGATTCTATTTCCCTGCTGTTGTGATTTGCTCATCTGTGTATGGCTTCCTTTAATGATGAAACCATACTACAGCTTAAAGTTATCCAAAATGATGCTGTTTATTCATTTGTACTATAAGCAATGTTTAAAATTAAAGGTAAATATCGTTCATATTATTCTGCCTTCAGTGGATTCATTGCTATATATGTTTTTTCTTTATTCTCCAGGTATTTGCGCTAATTGCTGCCTCTCTGTGCTACGGTGGAGACTGTTCAAATAAATGTTTAAGGCCCTTGCCTGATAATCAGATGCTTACCACAACTGAATGTTTGGCAGGTAAACTAAGTTTTTCCTTTTGACATGAAAAATAAGAAAAGTCTTGTTTTGAGCATTTCTTCAAGTTAAGATGTCAATTTTTGTTTCAAATGTTCTAGGACCACAGGCATTACTACAGTATATGTCTTGAAACACTAATAATAGGGTTTATCTGGTTTACCAAAGTGTCAGTTTGCATCAGTGGTGCTTTTCTGAGTCAAATTCATGTTTAGCAATTACATTGTGTCCATTCATACACTATATGGGCAATGATTTGTGGAAATTGGACCGTCGCACCAATACTTGATTCTTCTTCAACCTGTTGCCGCATAGTTGGAATCGAACAGTTATATAGGATATTTTGTACAATGCAGCATTTAAATATCCCTTCAGTGGAACTAAGAGGCCCAAACCTGTGCCAGCATGACAATATGAAGACACGGGCTACCAAGTTTCTAGAGGACGAAATGAAGTGGGCTGCACAAAGCCTTGACCTCAACCACACTGAAGAATGAAATCATTCACTGACATCTCACTAATACTATAATGATTAAATGGGTAAATTCCAGCAGCCACAAACCAAAGTCTTGTAGCAAGCCTTTCACGAAGAGCGGTGGGTATTTACCCACCAGATAGGTAAAACATCTGGAATAAGATGTTGCATGTATATGTCTGATGTTCATTGGTCCATGAACATTTAGTCATTTAGTGTAAGCACTGTCTCTTATTAAAGTATAAGAGTGAAGCATAAGTAAGGAATAAAACAATGCTGTTATAGGAAAATAATTAATGATGTACAGGTAGTGGTGTGACATGGCCCAAGTTACTGTTACCACTCCAAAGCTGATCATATTCTCTTTTACTGAAGTGTTTTATTCCACAACCGGACAGTTAATAAAATCTATGAATGAATAAAAGGTTGTGATACATGCGTGACAAGTCAGATACTGACCTGCAATAAGTAAATGTTCCCTCACCAGCCTCACCTCTCTTTCTCGCTCTCTCTCTCTCTCTCTCTCTCTCTCTCTCTCTCTCTCTCTCTCTCTCTCTCTCTCTCTCTCTCTCTCTCTCTTTCTCTGTTAATAAGACAAAAAATGCAGCATTTCATGTTGTCAAGAAATCAGAAAATGCAAAAAGTTCTTTATCATGAAAATGGACGATTACAATACAGTGATATCTTCCAAAGTGCTGAGTTCCATTAATGTTAACGAATTATTTCTTCATAGATTGCTTCACCATATCAGCAATTACACACTTTCGACTGTTAAATGACAGGACATTTTTAAAAGTCTCTTTATTATTACTCTTAGATTATGAAGAACATCTCCCATACAAGTCCCTGTAATTACAGTATGTTGCTGCTATTAAAACAACAATTTAATAGAACAATCAAATTAATATAAACCTGTGACTTGAATTACAGGTAGCTTTACTGTGAAACTGTGCTAAATGAACACTTTTGTCTGATCAAAATTGAGAATTCTGTAGAATGTGGGATTATTGCAATGCAAACTTTTTGAAGATTGTGCTTGTATTATTAGGTAAAGGTCTTGTAGAGTACATTCAGATGTGTTGCACTTGTGGAAACTGATACATTTCTAAATTTTTCAGGCTATTACAAAAAAAACAATTGCCAAAAGTCAGGAGAGATTCTCTGTGAAAAATGTGAAAAGGATACATACACAGACATTAACAACACAGTGAACGTGTGCAGGCTTTGCAAAGTTTGTCAAACAAGTGAGTAAAATTGATTATCTTTTTCAATTCTGTTGCGAAAAAAAAAATTGTGTAATGTACCAAATCTCTTGGCTTACAGATGAGATTACTACGAGTGAATGTACAAATCAAAAGAACCGGGAATGCGCCTGCAAAGCTGGGTTTTACACGAGTTATGCGTATCTATCCTTGAGGAGATGTGAAAACTGTACAAACTGCAAAAACTGTAGCACATGTAAGTAAAATCTGCTATCAAACACATGCATCTTTATTTTTTATATCAAAGCCAAAAAAAAAATTCTAATTTTTAAGAAGAACTGAGGACTGAGGACAAACTGTAAATGTTATGTTTTTCAACACTTGGAGTTTGCATTTATTACAATTTGATCAATATTATCGCTATAGACCAAACACAATGATAGAAAAGACGAATTAAATGAAGAAATCTTAGTCTTTGTGGAACGTTGTGGTTGCTCTCAGATACAAACAGGAAGATACATAATGCTTTACTAAAGACAGAAATGTTTTTATTTTAGATTAAAGACATTTCTTTAGTATTGAAACCTATAACTGCTCCGTGGATTTGAAATTTTGTGTAACTTAAAATGTCATTTAAACACAAATACACAAAAAATGAAAATACGGTTATTATAATGAATTAATGTATTAAAATATTATAAAAGCACAATTTTATGCTTTTCATGTTTTATTGTTCTTCAGGCCCTGAATGTGAAGGCAATTGTGGAATGGAAATTTGTGGGATTGGCTTGTTCTTGGATCAAATGGGGAAATGCCAATCATGTGCTGAGTAAGAGACGTCTTTTTCTGTACTGTAAAATGGTTTTCTTGCTTCTAGTTTTGGGCATTTTTTTAAAAACGATTTTAGGAGCTGTGGTGACATGTATCTAAAGTCTTTTGCTGATTAAATGTGAACTCTGTTGATGTTTATTTAGGACTGATGACCAATAACCACTATACAAACAAAAATGAAAAACGTTAGTGAAAACGGTTGCAGATTCTGATTGATTCTTCATTTCTTGAAGTGAAATGCGGTAGAATTTAGGTTAGTGGGTTGTGGGTTTCCTGTACACAGGAGTGAACATCTTTGTCAGAATTTCCTGCCATTTTACAGAGATCTGCTAATCAGTTCTCCTGAAGAAATGTCACAAACATAATGTGTTTGAAATATATTCAGTGGCCAAGTCATTGTACTTAATAGAGACCCAGAACTGTTTACAGTTAACTGTAATACACACATTTTTGTTGAAATTCAGTTGACTAGCTTTCTCACTATCTATACTCGTATAAAAAGTTGTTAATTTATGTTTTTTTTCTATTATTTTCATGACAGTCACAATTGCTTAGACAAGTCCTGTAAATCCTTTTGTGACAAAGGTAATTACAAATAGCACACATGCACTCTATCTGACACTTTTATATATAATGTCTTTGCAGACATCAAGGTATTATGTAATAGATGTGGTTTTGTCTTGTTTTACAGTAGTTCCAGCTTCTACCACAAAATGGATTATAGCACTTGTGATCATCCTGACCATACTGCTGCTGCTTGGACATTTTGCCCTGTTTTGCTTTGTTTGTGAAACCAGTAGGAGACAAGGGCTTTGCTGCTGGGCTCAAATAAAGTATGTGAATGAAAGACCTGCTGATCATGATGAAGTTCCACTAAACATTCCTCCTTCACCTGGTAAATTACTTTCTTTTTCTCTATTTTGGATATTAGCACGCTTAGTAAGTTGTGTAAGTTGGCAGATGTTCATTTTGTCTCCATTTTTTTAAACAGATCAACCTGCAGAGCATCTGAAGATTTATCTGCCAAAGGTTTGTATTACCTTCAACGAATGATGTACAAATGACTGTTTCAGCGTACTTAAAATTAAACCATACAAACAGTCAAACAATCAAACAAACAATGATTTCTCTGTTTTTAAAGAACATGATACCTGGAAGTGTAGTGAAAGATCCAAGGACAATAGACTCGGGCGGGATTCGACAAACCACAGATTTCCTTGGGGACATAAAAGGTATAGTAACTATATTTTATAATTAAGTCTTCTGAGATTTTTCACCAGGACTCGTAGAAGAAGCACAATTCACTCATTTATATTTCTATATTTAAGCCCGTGAAAAAAGAGTGCATTGTAGATTAAAAAAAAAAAGGAAGTTACTGAATAAGTTTTCTGTACTTCGAGGAATAGACCTTTTTTTTTTTTTTTTAAGATGAAGTCTTTATGAAAGCTGTGTGGCTGAACAACAAAACGATTTTTTGGTAACAATCCTCAAGCTGGTTTCCTCTATAGAAACTATATGGGAGTACAGTACACTAATGCTAACTAATGCAGTTTAAAGGCAAATATAGATTTAATTGAAATTTTACTGTCTGTATTTATTCATGGTAATATAATTTTTTCATTATTCATTATTTTTGGAGCATTTGAGAGCTTTACAGAAATTCTTTACATATGGCTTATATTTGTTTGCATGTTATTACGCTGGTGTTTGGACATCATTGTCCTATAGGTGTTGTATGTTCCCATAATATACCATACATTTTCCAGAACAGATATTTCATCTTTAGGAAAGAAAGAAGGGATGTCCTGTTTTAGTGCTTTTTGGTACCCCATTGATGCAATAAGACCGTTTTGTACTGATATACTGAGGTTATAGGATCTTTATTTAGACTTTACTGTTACTCCATTTTAAATTACCTTGTAGTCAACAGAACATATGTTTACTCTCAAATCCAACCTTTCCGAAAACCTCTGAGCCATATCCTTTTACTAATCAGGTGGGTGTTTGTCCGTGTCAGCTAAGCTCAGTGATGTAAATGACTGATAGGAGGAATACACAGTAAGTTACATCAGATAGAAGAATGCAGCATGTGTCTTTTATGTTTCACATGCTTCCTGTGGCCTCACTGCACTGGCAAATTATCAGCATTTAATTCAGTTTCTGCAGAAATGCTTGAGGTCTTTTCTCAGCCACAGACAAAAATGCTAGGAATATATAAATATTTTTATCCTGCCAGAGAATTTGCAATACTACTGCGTGTTGGTATGGGTTGTGATATGACATCCTACAGGGAGTATATGTTTTACTGGAGTGAAGGATCTGTTAAAAATAACTAATAATAGTTACGTTTTTCTAGACACAATACTAAGGTTCTAAAATGCAAAACCAGCTGCAGTTTTATGGGCTAGGAGAAGGGTCTGAATGACATGATTAGGGTTTGTTAAAATTTTGGCTTTATTTAAACATAGCTGTGCCTGCATTTAATTGTTTTATTATTATTTTTTTATTTTCCCAAACAAGTCCTACATTTCTTTTTTTTTGAGAATGTTTCCAATAATTTAATGATCCTGTCCTGATTAGAGCTACCAGTTGGCATATCGTTATGGGTTTTTATTGCCTGTCAAAAACACAAGCATTCCATGCATCTCTATACTTAAACAACTGTTCGTGTTATTTCACCAGAGCCGACCACAGCTGAGGCAGAGAAGGAGATGTGGCCGGCCCCAATGCTCTACACCATCATCAGACAGGTTCCTGTGCGACGTTGGAAGGAGTTCTTACGGTTGCTTTCCCTATCTGACGATCAAATGGAGAGAGTGGAACTGGAGGCAAGAGGCTCATATTTGGAGCTGCAGTATCAGATGTTGCGTCTCTGGACCCAGATGAGTGGTGCTTGCCTGGAGAACATCTACTCTACACTACATTATATGGACCTGTCAGGGTGTGCAGAGGATCTGAAGGAGAATCTTCAGCAGTTGCAGGGCACCTTGGTCTAGGTGTGAACTTTTACCTCTCATCAGACCCTCTGCTTTAGTGTTCTCACATACACCGAATCTGAATGTTTGGAACAATTTATTTCATAACAGATATGAAATGAATAATAGGCAGCGTTGTTGATTTATATGATCTGAAATGTACTATAATAGCATAATAGTACATAATAATAGTATATTAAGAGACAACAAATGTAACAGTAAATAATTATTGAACTGTACTGTACATTATACTTGCCACAAGTATTGGGGCAGCACTCTATGAGAACAAATTTAAGCTAATCTGCGTGAAGCCGTAAAGGTCCACCTACGTTCACTGGAGTTAAAATGTCAGGGGTTTAAATATCTTTGGTACTGAGCACCAGCTGGTGTTCTTTCTTTTTGATACTGTATTTGTATTTAAAAAAAGAGAGAAAACCACTTCAATCAGATCTGTAGGTTTTAAAAACCATTAAATGTTGAAGTATTATACATCCACTGCCACATATGGTGGGCTGAGGGTGAAGTACAGTATGTGACATTTCCAAAAGTCACGCTGGCACTTTACATGCATTTATTATGTTATTCATCTGGGGTCATGTTACCTTTGTTTAACTTTGCATGTTTATGTATTTTGTGTAGAATAAATTTAATGTATCTTAAATGCGTGTGTGTGTGTGTATATGTGTATATATGTGTTTGTGTGTGTATGTGTCTGTCTATATGTGTGTGTGTGTGTGTGTATACATGTTTGTTTCTGTGTGTCTATATGTGTGTATGTGTATATGTATGTGTCTATATATGTGTGTGTGTAACTTTGCATGTTTATGTAATTTGTGTAGAATAAAATTAATGTATCTCAAATGCATGTGTGTGTGTTTGTATGTGTGTATATATGCGTGTGTTTGTGTCTATATGTGGGTATGTATGTGTGTGTGTAACCAGCAACACCTGTTCTCACAAACAATAGTAAAATTCAGATGTCATTGTCATTTATTCTCTTCGATATATCATTAAATTAAATATGTGACCGACAGTTAATAACAGCAACATAAGTTTGCTGGCTTTGTTGTCTATGTTTTCGTTCCATGTGGTGGCTTAGAACTCCCCAGCTGCAAAAGTCCAGTGAAGAAGGACTGTAAAGGATACTGGGCAATGTGGTTACTCACAGCAGAAAAGGAATTCCCCTAGGGTTTTCTAAAGATCATTATCACTTGTAATAAAGAGCATTTTGTAGGCATCTTCCCTTCACAGCCCACGTTTCTCATTAGCGCCACTAAAGCGCATGCGCGAACGGAATACCTTTCCATTCGCTTTTTATCTGACGTCCGACCAGCAGTCACGTTGTCAGTCAGACTCAGTGACGCATTTCACTATATTTCCACTCTCATTTTCTTGTTTCCATTTTCACTAGACTTGGCCACAATGTTTTATTTCTTTTTTAATTTTATATCAGCTATTTGAACGGATTCCACCTATTAGAAATCTAAAGTTGTTTTATATGGTTTACCCTAATAACTGACAAATATTCCAATTAAAGCACGAAAGAAAGAAAAATAAATTAAGAAGGAAAGAAAGTAAATGTATAATTCAGTCAATAGAAGTGAAAGGCAGTCTTTCACTATTTAGGGTTGCCAGGTGCGTGATTTGCGAATTGCATGTAAAGACAATTAATAGATATTATCTAAGTCCATTGTTTTTCAATGATAGAATTTAATTACAAACACAGTTTCAGCTGGTTTTTAAAACACCACCCATTTTCTGTATAAAATATACAAAACTATATAAATTTAACTATAAAATATATATTTAACAATATAAAATATATTTTGATACAATGACTTAATCAATACAATCCGACTTGCACTAATCTCAAAGTTATCAAGATTAAACAACATGTTAAATGGTATAGATGGATAAAGGATTTAGCCGACATAAGGGGTGAAATTACCTGCATGGCAACACCACATTAAGGGCGCTTGTCGTTTCCAGGGCAACTTGGGGACGCACGAGCGTGTGGATATTTGTAAGTAGCTAAAATACTGAGCTAAAACTGGTAAACATAACATAACGTGTAGCTTAGAAAGTGTAACCACAAACTGCCATTTACATAAACTAGGCGGCTTCCAGCAATGTACTAATGTGCTATTCTTGTTAGAGTTACAACATGAGGACAGACTGACAAAAGTTTCCTGTCTTTCTAAATGAATGGAAGATCCTATGGACAGGTGAGCATCAGACCATCTACATATTCAGCTGTTGGTAGAAACCAAGCATATATTGTCTTTGTTTTAGCTTTGTACCTTGATACCTATCATGTTTCGGCCATGGGAACCGCGTATTGTGTTTCAGAGAATATTAAAGAGAATTACAAATTGTCCTCTGTTCCCTGTATGTGTACAGTACAACAAGGAAGACTGGTATTGTAACTAGTGTAACTAGTAGAATAGATCTTTGTCTGGGCTAACACTTTTATTTCTTTTACAAGTTCTGTCAATTTAAATTCAATGACATTTTATTCCCTACAATGCTTTTAACAATAGATACTTTACAGAAATCAAGAAGATGGTTACCGTCCCTAATCAGGCAGCCTAAGGCAACGGTGGCAAAGATGGAATAAACCTTTTGAGGTAGGGATGTAAGTTAAGCCCTCCACTGCCATTCAAGTCCAAGTCATAAGTAAGTCAAGCCAAGTCAAGATCGGATGCAAATAAAAGCAAGAACAAGAGCTAGTCAGAAAACCAGCCCATTATTTTCAAAACCATGCTTTTACTTCACACTCCTTGTTCAGAGGAATGTATTCAGCAAGATCAGTGTTCAAGACACATCCAAGTCAATACAGAATACATCTCAAGACTTGAGTCGAAAACTATCAGACTCAGAAGGGAACCCATCTTGTATGTGACTTTAAATTATTAGTCTTCTAAAACTGTATACTAAGTAGTCAAGCAGTAGTTAATGTGTTGAAAGTATGTTTAGTAGGAACGTCATCTTCTTTATTATTCCAGCAGCAGTTCTTAAGTACATATCTACTGTATGCAGATGAAAGCTAGTAGGTGAATCTCAGAATGTAGCCACTGAGTGTGTTTGTGATGTTGCTAATTAAAAGGAAGGAATACACATATTTGTTTTAAGAACTTGTTTAAAAGAATAATGTTATTTAAATTAAATAATATAGAGTATTCTTCAATGGTTCTTTAAAGGTTCATTATTGGATAAATGGATAATTTAAGTTCCACTTAAGTTTCTGATTAGAACAGTTCCTTAGGTTTTGACACAGCCTTCAAAGCGGGCCTTTAGAGATTACCCTTAAGGGCTTTACTTTTTCTGACTGTAAAGGCCCACAAATGAAGCAGACATGAATCATTTACATTTTATTTTTTGACAGAGGAAATATCATGTGAATATTAGAACAGAGGGCATTAGAGAAGAATGATGAATGCCCTCCATTTGGGGTCGGGAGCAGTGGAGCTGTGCAGAAAAGCAGATAAAACCTACACAGCTGGAGATGTTCAGAGAGCTGCATTGCTGTATACACATGCATTTGGGTGCAATGCAGGATCCACTATGGCCCATATGCACAGCTTAAACAAAACCTGTAAAGAACAGATTATTTCAAGTCTGGAAGCTTGGCTTGATGGACATGAAGTCACAGAGAAGGCCATGGAAGGCATTAGCAAAGGATTGGGTGCAGTATTCCTGTCAACCTTGTGTCCCAATAATGTTTCTGCTTCAGTTTTTAAAATGGAGTCAGTCCTGCTAGGGGCTGCCCATGGCTCTGATGAGATCTTTGCCCGATGTTCATCTCTTCTTGTGGAAAAAAGGTCATCATGTCCACAAGGTCCTACAAGGGTTATTGTGGAGTTAACTAGAGCTCTTGCCTGCTTGATTTCAGATCCCCATAACCCAAAAGGCCCTCTGCTGTATCTGCAGGCTTTCCTTGCAAATAGGTCAGAGACAGTGAGACTGGTCAAAGTTCGGCATGTGGAGCATTTGCCTCGAATAGTCAAAGCCTTCTTTGAGCAAATGTCCCCAAAGTTCCCCATGCTCCACAATGAGGGCAACATGGACGACACTCTTAATTATGAAAAAAAGACTGAGGATTTCCCCCTTTCTGAATCGATTGAATTTTTAGTAGCTATTTCACCTGAAAATACACTAGTGAGGGAGCTTCAAGGAGCTGTGTTGTTTTTCTTGGGCATATATGATAAAAGTGCTGAGGCTTTGTCCCTTGCTCTGCAACTGGCTGAATTACAGACAGATTCAAAAACAAACCTGGATCTGGTTCTAATGGGAGCGACACCAGAGTGGAGAGCTAGTTTACTTGTGGCAAAAGCAGCTGCCTGTTTTTCAGCAAGTGGACGAGTGAGTGAAGCTTGCCAAGACCTTGCAGAAGGCTTTGCGGTCCACCCTGCAACAGCCAGACACCAGTTCCAGAAGATGTTCTCTAATAATGACATTGCAGCGGTGGTGCGTTTTGAATTGCGACATCAGGCTGAGAGAGGCTTGTCTAGCTTTAGGGAGACAGTTATTCAGAGATCTGACCTGCGTTCCTGCGCAGGTGTGGAGCTGCTGGATCCTGTCATTGCCCAACTTCGAGCTCTGTGTCATCTGGAGCCTGATGGAGGTCCACGGGAGCTGCGTGTCCGACTAGCAGACTGTCTGCTTCTGCATGGAGAGTTCAAAGAAGCACTGTCCATCAGTAGCCAGCTTGCTGCAGCCTCGCCTGTGAACTACCAGAACACCGTACAGGTACTGCGTGGCTTTTCCCGGCTCCTAACTGAGGACCACCAAGGAGCTATGGAGGATTTCCAGGCTGTGATTGAACATAGTGCTCCTCATCCTCTGAGTTGTGTGCGTGCTCTGTGTGGAAGGGGCCTGTTGCGCATGGTGGCTGGCTCACATTACCTCACTGCACTCGACTACATTACGGCAAGTCAACTTCAGCATCAGGACACAGCACTGACCATCAGGTGTCTGGTGCCCTGGAACTACCGTGGCCTGCTGTGCACCGTGTTGCTTGAGCAAGGGAGGGCCATGCTGGAAGAGTTTGCAGGGCAGAGATATACTTCAGGTGCTAATACAATTCAGGAACATCAAGTCAACAACCATCTACCAGCTGCCAAACAGAAAAAAGACCATCAGTCCATGATGACAATAGATGGCAACACTATCAACAAAGAAGGGTATAGTATAAACCTATTTATATTATATGTAAATGCAAGGTTTATATAGAAAACCATAATAAAATAAAATCAGTGTTATTAACAAAGATGATAAATTCTATTATGTTGACCTTTTATCACATATACAGACCTAGGTAGAAAGACAAATTTGTTAAAAACATTTGTAAAAAAAACTAATAAAAAAAATAGTTCAGTGTGTTCAATATTTCATATTAAAATATATGTGAATATGTTATATTATGAAACACACAGAAAACATAACAAGGTCTCAGTAGTAGTAAACTAATCTCTGTAAACTCAGTAAAAACACACACACACACACACACACACACACACACACACACACACACATATATATATATATATATATATATATACATAACTTGTATTTACCATTTATAATTATAGTCATTACGTTTGCCAGATATTTTATCTGAATATTTATGTTATTGTATTCAGAATGCCAACAGGAGTACATGCGCTCGCCCTTCTCTTGATGGAGTTGCAGCAGGTTGCAGACTCACCCCAGATCCTTGCAGCAGATGCCCTGTACCAGCTGGGTCGTGCTGAGGAGGCATATCGTATTCTCCTCTGCATGGAGCACGCATCTCCTCGCTCACCTGTCCTTGCCCGGCTCGCTCTGCTCCAGCTGCACCGGGGCTTCCTGTATGATGCCAACCAGGTGCCTCTTTAATCCTTTATGATAAGTTTGCAGACATACACTTTATATTCAGTAGATCTGTGTTAATGTATTTAGTTCTTTGTTGTTTTATGTAGCTCTGAGTTTTCATGGTCTTGGAGGAACATTATTTAACTTCTCTGTGTATATTTCACAGAGTTACTGTATATATAGATAAAATGGCTACAAAAGCTTTTTGACTTGACTTGATAAGTTTACTTTGAAATTTACCTCTATAAAGCATGTAAGTATTGTCTCTGTGGATTTACAGTTACTGAAGAAGCTTATCCACTGTGGGGACACTAGCTGTTTAAGCTCTCTGCTGTCTGTGGCAGCTCTAAAGGACAGGGCACTTCTAGAGAAACACTGTCATTGTGCATCAAAACGCATCTTACATAGCCAACAAGAGGAAAGTGCCATTAGGGAGGCTGTGGCCTATCTCTCTATTGCCATTATGGCTTCAGGTATGTAGAAAATGTACAATAAGCAAAAATAAAAAAATAAGGTTCTAGCATATAGAGTACCTGTCTGCTTTGTCACGCTTGACCAAGAATGTGGAAGGAATTATACACTAGACAGACTGGGGAGTACTGCTCTGTGGTATACAGAGGAAGTGACTCTAGTGATAGACTGTCTGACGTAAAGCAGTTCCCATAATATTGCTTCTATAGAAGGAAACAATTCTGAAATGAAACCCAGACAACCGAATCTACTTCAGTTCATACATTTTCCATAGTATATACGTCAGTTCATTTAGCACAGTTTCATGGTGGTAATTCCAGTTTGCTGTATCTTTTTAGGTGGCCAAGCATCAGACTCTTTATTGGAGAGAGCTAGATGTTACGTTTTACTGGGCCAAAGGAAGACTGCCATTTTTGACTTCACTGCTATTCTTAAGGAGCACAGAAATCATGTCCAAGCTCTGTGTGGAAGAGGGTTCACTTATCTAATGTTAAACCAGCAGAAGGTGTGGTGTTATTACTGAACTCTGAATGCCTTGATTTATATTTTGCATTACAGTTGTGTCTCTTATCATGAAGAAAATACTTGCAGCAGGATCATTTGCCATTGGCAATACTGCCTAAACTTATCTGTGAGAATTGCTTTAACATGCTTTCATGTTTAATTCTATATATACTGATAGATCATCATGTTTTTTTTATGGTCTAACATTCTAATAAACTGAAACCGTCAGTTTATTTTGCATTCTTCCAAGGAAGCCATACAAGATATACTATCAGCTCTTCATGTTGATGAAGCAGAGGTGACTCGGCGTATTCTGTCTTTAAAGGCCAAGTCACAGAAGCTAATCTGTGAATGGCTACAACAGTATTGTCGTGCCAGTCTATCCACCATTCTGTCTACCAACCCAGTACCTTGCCAGCAGGATTGTCTTAAAGAAGCCTTTCTGATTAGTGGAGTGCTGCTAAATACAGACAGCAAGGATCCCAGGTGGCACCTTCTCTACATAGATACCTTGCTTGCCCGAGGTAAAATTTGCAGTACCTTAACACCTTGTTCAGACAAGCAAACCTCATCAGATTTGATGTTTGCTCAAAGATATTGTCTGTGTATTTGCTAACGTCTCAGGGGACTTGAAGGCAGCAAGTACGCACCTCCTGCGGATCTTTGGTCAGGAGCCTCATGACGCAGCAGCCCAGGCCAGATGGGGAGTAGTGGAGAGTTGGAAGAAAAATTACAGATCAGCAGTCAAGTGCTTGAGTGTAGTGTCTGAGAAAGATACCTCTGTGTTAGTCTTTCTCCTGACTCTCATTCAGCCTCAACAAAAGACACGTCTAGCACAGGTAACATAATATATTTGTTCTCCTCCTAAACATTATATACTGCACCTCTAAATATTTGCATATTCAAATATTTGAAGATGAATTGTGTGATCATTTCCACAAATATTAACATTGGTAATAATAATCAGAATATTGGGTATATGAACTAGCAACTAAATGCTAATGATTCATGATTTTACCCCTTTTTTACCACAGCAATTTGCCAATGCTTGGTATTTTTAGATTTTTCAAAAGAACGACATGTCCTACATTGTTAACATTCTATTGCAGCATTTAATTAGGTGGAATTAATATGACAATTATTACCCTTGGATTATTGAGGGGCATTTGCAATACAAGATCCTAAAATAATTATTACTATAGAAACAATAACAATATTTAGAAGTGCCTGTGTTTGAATAACAGCCCACACTATTTTCAGAAACATGCAGTTAGACAAAATTCATCAACGTCTTCTGACCAATCAGATGAACCAGAACAGGGCATGCTGTCTTGATGTTCTAATTACGTATACTCCTTTGCTTCCATTTGTCAGGCAGCATCACAGGAGGCTAGCAGAGTCTCAGAGAGTGGTTTGTGGGAACGTGCAGTGGCTCTGCTGACTGTGGCAGTGCAAGCCCTGGATGGTACAAAGCTCCAGCACCTGCGCCAGCGGGCAGCATGCCTTGCACAGCTGGGTCTCCATGAGCAGGTAGTGTCAGATCTCAATAGGGTCATGCTTTCCCACAGCCAGGAAAGCAGTGACGAGGCCAAGGTTAAGGCAGAGGATCTGTGCAGAAGGGCACGGAGTCTGTTGATGTGCTCCCGAGACGAGGAAGCTCTAAGCGACTTCTCTCAGGCTTTGGAGCTGCATGTAGAGCAGGCACTGCTGTGTGTAGAGGCTGGACCAGGAAGACATGGCCTAGCCGAACTCTTTCTACGTTTCGCCCTGCAGAATTTTGGAGAGCAGCAGCTGGACAAGGCCTGGCGCTTCACAGAGAGTGGCTTGAGGGTAGACAGCAACCATGCTGAGCTGCGCCGTCTCAAAGCCAGAATTAAACGAGAATTCTCTGGAACATGTATAGTACACTAAAAAATTAAATGCATTGGGTTTATGTTTATGTAGCATAAATATTAAGATGCAAGTTATATGGCTTTCTAAATTATGATTTTTTAAAATCCCTGTTTATCACATTTTCATGTTTTTTTGTGAATAAATGGTTAATCATATGATCATACATGATCATACATTTCATATTGCTCACATCATTATATATAAAACCAAACCTTTAGTTTCAGTTGGAAAAGATAAATGATTTGAATAAAAAATAGGAAACCACTTTGTAATGGAATGAAAATAAAAAATAGTTTCTGAACACAGAGTTCACTATTTACACAGAGCTGTATAAATCATGTAGCAGTTTTTTTATATGTTTTTTTTGTGACTTTGTGTAATGCTCCAATCAATTTCATATTGTTTAGTTCCCCTTTGTTCAGGGCGTGCCCAATTTATTCACTTGCAAATTTACAGAAGCATGTTTGATCTAGAAACACTTCATAGTAGATAGTGATCTTGTACTCATCCCACCCTGTTCTACACCATACTATCTTAAAACCTCTCGCATGACTCAGCTGGACCTGTTGCTGCTGAAGGTACATGAAGACACATTAAGTCTCTCTGTCCTGTTACCCAGGTTGTGGAATGAACTTCCCCTGTTTGTCTGAACAGATGAGTCACTGGCTGAGTCAGGAAGACTGAAGACATACTACCTCTTCACCAAACCCTTGAATTAGCTCATAGTTAAAAAATAACCTCTTGATCATCTCTATTTTCTTTTCTTGCTCTGCTTGCTTTCCCCTAGTAGGGTTTTTGCTCGATGGAATTTACAAAGGCTAACCTATTAAACTAATATAAATAAGTGTTTATTTATTAGATACTGTAATACAAAACATTTTTGTTGGCAGTATTGGATATCTGATATTTATTATTTGCCATTACGATAAATACTAATATAAGAAGAGCAAGTGCCTACAAAAGCAATTAGTTGATTTATGGCTCTTTGAACTAAATTAATATATTTTTCATCAGTAAATATGCAGATTGTTTGCCAAAAGCAGCTCTTATTCAGCACAACAAACCATCATTTCCCAAACGTACACAAAGACAACAATATTATTTTTACTTTCTTTATTCTAAATGGGCAAACCAGTACGACTGTCTTAATAAATGCTGAAGAATGTATATCATTGTTAATGTTAAAGCAGATTATTTGCTTTAACATTAACAATTATAAACACACGCACGCACGCACGCACGCACGCACGCACGCACACACACACACACACACACACACACACACACACACACACACACACACACACACACACACACACACACACACACACACACACCATTCCAGAAATACCCAGGTACATCTTGATGATATTATTATTTAAGATTATCTTAAAGACCAAAAGTCCCTTTTTCTTATGAAATACATAAATGTGTATCTTATGTGTGTTCATTTGATGATTTACTGTAAATCACAGATTCAAATCTTTGGTGACAATCAATAAACATTAAAATTGCAACTGAACTGAGAAATATTTTATTCCAGATATGTAACTCCAATATTTAATTGAATTATTTTATCCAATATTTAACTCCCTCTTCCATTAGAGGGTGCTGTTTGACCTCTCTCTCTCTCTCTCTCTCTCTCTCTCTCTCTCTCTCTCTCTCTCTCTCTCTCTCTCTCTCTCTCTCTCTCTCTCTCTCTCTCTCTCTCTCTCTCTCTCTCTCTCTCTCTCTCTCTCTCTCTCTCTCTGTGTGTGTGTGTGTGTGTGTGTGTGTGTGTGTGTGTATGTATTCAATTTTGTGTATTACAGGTAATCATACCTGTTCTTGATTTCATGAAAAAATATAAATCACACAATATCCTCTTAACTGTAGTCAATCATCCATCATATATTTGTCGTCTAAAATTGGTCTGTAAAATAGCACCTACTTCTGTTTTTGTAAGCTTTTGTTATGCCTAACATGAGGGTGATACAAAAGGAAATCATAGAGAAATAGACACTCGTTAAGCACAGGATTGAGGATTTTTTCTGAATAGATTAATCTAGACACTCGTTAAGCACAGGAATACTTACGTTCAACAAAATGGAAATTATTTAGAAACAGATCTCTCTTTGCAATAAGAAATGCAAACAAACAAAAAATGAATCATCCTCATAGATAAAATGTGTCATATAGTTTCAGACACTTCACCAGCAAGTCAATTCTGAAGTTACTAAAAGCACTCTGTGGTTTGGAGACACGTGTTGACGTGATACTTTACACATGCATTTTTTCACAATAGCAAACTTGTCATTAGTAGCTTCTTTTTTAAACTGTATTAAGCTTTTATGTATTGAATTATAATCTACAAGGACAACTCAAACCAACCATGTCTTACAAGCTGGAGAGAGAGAGAGAGAGAGAGAGAGAGAGAGAGAGAGAGAGAGAGAGAGAGAGAGAGAGAGAGAGAGAGAGAGAGAGAGAAAGCTTAGCATCAAAGCAAATCTCTTTATCATCATGCCATCATAAAATGTTCTACACTTAGGGAAAGCAACTGCCAGATGTTTGAGTCCTACAAATCAGCACCTACAGTCTGTACGAAATAAAAAAATGTGTTGTGTAAAAATACAAACAAAATACATGACGTACTTTGGGTTCATCGGAGTCAGTAAGAACCCCGAGCAAATCCTGCTCAAGCATTATATACAGTTTTTCCTTTT